>NC_064638.1:436223371-436526402 GCF_023864345.2 Schistocerca serialis cubense | reverse complement strand
TGCTATAACTGAGCAACATGGACTACCAATTAATGACGTCTCATTGGGCTTGGCAATGAACTACGGTTCTTCACTGTCTCGAATGCCCATTGTCAGCGAGTATGGTGGCGACCTAGGGAATGGTCCCATTCTTCCAATGTTTCGAAGAGACACAGCGATGTTTCCCCGATGTCATCGTGTGGGGCCCCTTTGGATATGACTTCAGGTTATGGCTAGTAGTGATTGAGGAAACTCGCAGTGAACAACGACAGATCACGGGCACTCTGCATCCTCATGTGCTAGTGTGCTAGGTTTCATGTGAAAGTATCATTGTGCCAGACGGGTCATTCCTCGTTCACACTTAACAAGTGTCTCCATGAAATGTCTGAATGACGATGAGATATCTTTGTGACCAGAGAGATCCCCAAATCTCCGTCCGTTAGAATATGAGAGGGACCAGATCGGACTAGAACCTCCGACGAGGGAAGCCGCGCGAACCGTTGTAAGGCGCCTTAGACAGCGCGGTTACATCGCGCGGCGAGTTTACCAGGGCCAGAGGGTGTGCAACATCATACCGATAAATTTTTTGTAAACCTCACTCGAGTTTGTAATCACTGAAATAACCTCTCAGCCAATGAAGTTCCATTTGGTATCCTTCTCCCCTTCTGGGTGCTTCAAGATTTTTGTCAGGGAGTGTATGTCTTACAACTACAGTAATCGGATGTGGAGCCGTATCACCAAACTCAAATCCACTGGCGGCACTAATCATTTGGGCTGCCGATATCGATTCGATCGTGTGGTGGGGCCTGGTGAGGCGAGTTGACTGAGGCGCACGTAGCTGACAAGTTGTGACTTTTGGGAGATTCCGGCTGCCCGGCGTGAATCTCGAGAACCGACGTAAGATTAAATCGGTCAGGGGCAAGCCGGGCCGGCTCTCTTCAGAATTGATAGCGGGGGGCGGCGCGAAGGCAGACCGACTTCGCTTGCAAATTGGTCCGCAAGTTCCGGACTTACTCAGCAAACTTAAGGTTTACGGCGCCTCGACGATCGCCTGTACGGGTTGGAGGCAATAGCGCTCTGGCTGTAATCCTGAAAGTCATGGCTCCTTCACCCGTGAGTGTTGTTTTCTTAATTTGGGTACTTAATATTGTAAGGCCATGTCTGTGTTATTGGGAATTGGACCGGATTATATTGACGCGCCCACGAGTGTTTGAGCGAATGACCATTGGTCAGTGTCGCTAATGGCAATTTGTGTACTGGGCCATATGTCGTGCAAGTTTAAGAGTGTTCCCTGTGATAGATACCGTGAAGGGAATAAAATGTAGCATTATCTGTGTTGGACGCAAGGTGGTGCATGTGTATGTTTGTGTTACAGCATCAGCAGGCCCTGATGGATCACTTGTGAATACTAGTCATTTTGAGGAGTGTTAAATTTAACATGTATTTATACCTGCTTTGCCATTAATTTACACTCCTGGAAATTGAAATAAGAACACCGTGAATTCATTGTCCCAGGAAGGGGAAACTTTATTGACACATTCCTGGGGTCAGATACATCACATGATCACACTGACAGAACCACAGGCACATAGACACAGGCAACAGAGCATGCACAATGTCGGCACTAGTACAGTGTATATCCACCTTTCGCAGCAATGCAGGCTGCTATTCTCCCATGGAGACGATCGTAGAGATGCTGGATGTAGTCCTGTGGAACGGCTTGCCATGCCATTTCCACCTGGCGCCTCAGTTGGACCAGCGTTCGTGCTGGACGTGCAGACCGCGTGAGACGACGCTTCATCCAGTCCCAAACATGCTCAATGGGGGACAGATCTGGAGATCTTGCTGGCCAGGGTAGTTGACTTACACCTTCTAGAGAACGTTGGGTGGCACGGGATACATGCGGACGTGCATTGTCCTGTTGGAACAGCAAGTTCCCTTGCCGGTCTAGGAATGGTAGAACGATGGGTTCGATGACGGTTTGGATGTACCGTGCACTATTCAGTGTCCCCTCGACGATCACCAGTGGTGTACGGCCAGTGTAGGAGATCGCTCCCCACACCATGATGCCGGATGTTGGCCCTGTGTGCCTCGGTCGTATGCAGTCCTGATTGTGGCGCTCACCTGCACGGCGCCAAACACGCATACGACCATCATTGGCACCAAGGCAGAAGCGACTCTCATCGCTGAAGACGACACGTCTCCATTCGTACCTCCATTCACGCCTGTCGCGACACCACTGGAGGCGGGCTGCACGATGTTGGGGCGTGAGCGGAAGACGGCCCAACGGTGTGCGGGACCGTAGCCCAGCTTCATGGAGACGGTTGCGAATGGTCCTCGCCGATACCCCAGGAGCAACAGTGTCCCTAATTTGCTGGGAAGTGGCGGTGCGGTCCCCTACGGCACTGCGTAGGATCCTACGGTCTTGGCGTGCATCCGTGCGTCACTGCGGTCCGGTCCCAGGTCGACGGGCACGTGCACCTTCCGCCGACCACTGGCGACAACATCGATGTACTGTGGAGACCTCACGCCCCACGTGTTGAGCAATTGGGCGGTACGTCCACCCGGCCTCCCGCATGCCCACTCTACGCCCTCGTTCAAAGTCCGTCAACTGCACATACGGTTCACGTGCACGCTGTCGCGGCATGCTACCAGTGTTAAAGACTGCGATGGAGCTCCGTATGCCACGGCAAACTGGCTGACACTGACGGCGGCGGTGCACAAATGCTGCGCAGCTAGCGCCATTCGACGGCCGACACCGCGGTTCCTGGTGTGTCCGCTGTGCCGTGCGTGTGATAATTGCTTGTACAGCCCTCTCGCAGTGTCCGGAGCAAGTATGGTGGGTCTGACACACCGGTGTCAATGTGTTCTTTTTTCCATTTCCAAGAGTGTATATTTTTTACTACCTTACCATTCTTATTTGAAACTTTACTTGCGCAGATTACTGTTGCATTTTCATGTGCGTTGGCAGGGTAGCTTTGGCGGCAAATGACTCATTCCTGTTAGCTGGGCTCGGAGTAGAGGCGTGTTTGTTTGTTGGAGCTGCGGCACTCCCGTCGTCGCACTGCGTCTGGGTTAACCGGCAGTCTGCCGCCCCTACCAGCTGCGTCGTGTAGGCTCAAGTCAAGTAAAGTTGATCGTTTCGTGCATGCCACGGCGGAGTGTTACCGTTTACGTGGCAACCAGTAGTTGGAGCTGTTTAGTGAGTTTAAAGAGCTCTGGAGGTTAAGGGGTGTTTTCCAAGCCTGCGATTTTTCCTCATTACAGACCTGTAACTATCCGTTTAAAGCCGGCACTCTTATTATTACTTCTGAGCGTGTTACTTTTAAGACCGGTTACTTATCAATATAAACTGGAGAACCTTAGCTCGATCCACAGTCATTAGCTACTACACCTGCTGTGAAATTTGGCTGTTTGTTTGTTGCTGGCTGTGATAACCGTCTGCTATAGCTCTCAGCAATTGTATAGTTATTAAAGGCTGTGTCTATGTTTCTGCTGGTGTGTAACAGTTGGAAGCACATTTAAATTTCATGTACTTCCATCTTATCGTGAATTCTGGGAAATAGTATATCTATTAATGGTTGTTGTTAATGTTTGGTTGGAATATATAGGTGGGCATTTGTGTTTAAATTTTATACCTTCCCAGTTGGTGTCTTTGAGGGACTATGTATTTTATTGCTTAAGGGATTTTCTTATTACGTGTTATGCATCGCTAACCGGAGTTCCAATAGCTCAGTGGCGTTTCTTGTGATTATTCCCGTATTTGGATGAACGTTGCGCAAATGTGTAAAGGTTAAGTAAGCTCGCAGTTTGTTAGTACATTGAACAGCTGTTATTGTAATCCATTATGTTGATAAAATTGATTGTTAACCTCTGTTTGCAGGCACGCCACGGTGATGTGACTTTCTTGTTTTTGGGAACTCTGTACCACCGATTTCCATGCCCTGCCCTTAATAGTACAATTGTTAAAGTTTTTTAAAATTATTTGAGCATGTTCCAATTTTGGTGAGAATTCTGATTCTTTTAATAAGTTTTCAAATATAATCTTAATGTTGTTGTTAAGTAATAATGTGTATTACATGGAACTAAAAATGACAAAATATGTGGGCCCACTTTCCATGTTTTCTCTTAAAGCTATTCCAGACCTAGTTATGGGGTATAAGTATTGTCCTAAATAGCCCCACTAATGTAAGATATGGCAGGTAATGTTCCTCGTTCTGGCGCTAGACGGGCCAGTCGGGCGCGACCGGTCGTCGTGTCATCCTCTGCCAATTGGATCATTAGATGCAGTATCTCTTTGTGTGTTCAGCAGACTGCTTTCTCGGCCGTTTTCGGTTTCCCTGCTCTTGGATTCACTACTGGATAATCACTCGAGGAGTTCGTCAGTTGACCTCACGTGGGTGAGCGCCCCCCGTACCAGTCCTTCCGCCAAGGAAAAATCCCTGGCAGTACCGGGAATCCAACCTGGAAGCCCCAGACGGCAGTCAGAAGTGCTGGCGACCCTGTTACGGAAGTGGAAATGCACCCTACCACTCTAACAACAATGACATTGCGAGTCAATGTTACTCTGTGTGTGTGCGTGTAAAGTGTTTCATTCTGGAGACAATGATCTAGGGCATTAGTTAGTCATTTCTCAGCAGTATCGTTTCTTCCAGAGTGCTAGTGCGGAAAGGTATACAGAAGAGCTTCTGTGAAGTTTAGAAAATAGGAGAGACATGCTAGCATCTGTGAAGATACACCGAGAATCGTGGCAGGATAGCTCAGTCGGTCAGAGAACTGTACCCGGAAGTTTAAGCTGCCAGGTTCTGGGAAAAGTCTGACACAGAGTGTTAGTATCACAGAACGTTTCATGATGTACCGCATACGTTGTTAGTTCAACGTTTCTGCAAGTGAGTCGTGTTTTCCTGTTAGTCATTTCTACTTATTGAGGTCTGCCCTCGTTTTTACATGGGCAGTGACAGGTGTTTATTCGATTTTGCCGCTTATTGTCGTTCTTGTAGGAAACGACATTTTGCTATTCCTATCTGTACACACTCGACTGGGAAGATTCCAGACCACTGTATACACACGGAAACGTACAGTGAATGTAGTATATCAAACAAACGACAAGAAGCAATAAAACCGCCCACGAGACAGTAAATATTACACCCAGCAAAGCTTGATTAGCGCGAGGCATTGTTAAAGTATCAACGTGTAAGTGATGCACCAAATAAACAATGAGAAGGCTTATTAAGTTGTGTGGGACGGTAAATTGGCCATTTGTCCAGATTGAAATTTGAAAATAGACAGTTACGCTCCGTGCTGCATCAGAGTTTTGTCAATGGTGTCGTCATTGTGTCTTATTATTGTGTTGAAGCCAATTAGTTCTGCAGTCTACTAGACATCAGTGTATGACGCATTCACAGATTGCTCTTAATAACACTTCCTTGCATGCATTGCATCTTTCCATGGTAGGGCAGACTGCTGTACCTCAGGACACAAGTTTCCTGGTAGGTGCTTCCATGCAGTAACCTGTTTTAGAATACCCACTCGAACCATTGGAAGGGAGGAGAGGGGAGGCTGCTATGTGCGTGAATAAAACTGCAAAGGATCCTTCTACGACCCTCCGTAACTACCTTGCTGCCACCCACGCACCTTTGGTGAGCACTTTAAAAAATATCCCTGCCGGAAACTTCGACACCATTTTAGACTCTCTGACCGGCCGTTGTGGCCGAGCGGTTCTAGGCGCTTTATTCCGGAGCCACGCGGCTGCTATGGTCGCAGGTTCCAATCCTGCCTCGGTCATGGATGTGTGTGATGTCCTTTGGTCAGTTATGTTTAAGTAGTTCTAAGTCTAGGGGACTGATGACCTTAGATGTTAAGTCCCGTAGTGCCTAGAGCCATTTGAACCATTTAGTCTCGCTGCTGCTACAGTGAGTGAAAGGAAGCAGGTGCAACCTTAATCGTATGCAAGGGATTGCCTACCCCTCAGGCGTTTGAGCTGTCGAAGTTTCCGACAGATACATTTTCAAAGCGCTTACCAAAGTTGTGTGGATGGCACAGTGGGTGTTGCGAACTGGGAGGTGTTAGAAGGACCCTTTGCCGCTTTTTTCACATACATGAAAACACATGACGGTACTCCCCCCACCCCCCACTCCGATAGGTGACGCATACGTAAGAATGCTGTCTGATCACCTGCATCGATTCATGACCATTATGCATTCCGACGGTCTTGGGTAATCCCAGCAGGACAATGCGACACTCCGTACGTTCTGAATTGCTACAGAATGGCTCCAGGAACACTCTTCAGTGTTTAAACACTTCCGATTGAGCATATCGGGGATGCCTTGCAACGTGCTGTGCAAAAGAAATCTTCACCCCCTCATAATCTTATGGATTTATCGACAGCCCTGCAGGATTCAAAGTGTCAATTCCCTCCAGCAATACATCAGACATTAGTCGAGTCTATACCACGTCGTGTTGCAGTCCTGGATGCTCACAGGGTTCATGCACGATATTAGGCACGTGTACCAGTTTCTTTGGCTCTTCAGTGCATATTGAAAATGTGTCCCCCTTCAAAACTTACAGGAACTTCTGAGCTGTGGCCTTTTTTCCCTCTTTGTCGGCGTATTGCCTTTCGAAGCGTCGCTGAACCCGAGGGAGGTTCAAATGGCTCTGAGTACTATGGGACTTAACATCTGAGGTCATCAGTCCCCTAGAACTTAGAACTACTTAAACGTAACTAACTTAAGGACATCACACACATCCATGCCCGAGGCAGGATTCGAACATGCGTCCGTAGCGGTCGCGCGGTTCCAGACTGACGCGCCTAGAACTGCTCGGTCACACCAGCCGGCCCCGGAGGGAGGGTAACGTCGCAGGGTGTCACGGATTTACGCCATAACAGAAGAAGGTTGTAGGCACCTTCAACCTAATTTTCTAACTTATTCGTCGGAATGGCAGCCAATTAAGGTGTTTCGAAAAAGTGATCCTTCAATTAAGCTGCGCAGTGAACTCGTATGTTGTAAACTAAAAAGAAACACAAATGGAGCTAGCCCTGTCACAAAATTATACTTGCTAGTAGCATTTATCGACGACTAGCCGAGCTGCCTTCTTGCTGAAAGCACTTAGTGCACATAACAAATACATCAAAGGTACAATAAAACAGCGAAATCGAAAGCCAGTATCTAGGGAAAGAGTGATAAGTAATGACGAGAGATGAACCTCGAAAATGATAAATTCAAGCCTCAAGAATCGAGACATGCTAGTAGGAACAGAGACGACATGTTAAAGAGTAGTGTACTGCTCCAGACGGACTGTAGATGTCGAATGCGAAGGGCGCGTTACGTGTGACTCTATGATAGCAGCTCCCGTACGTGCTACAAACTCCCGACCGCCTAATCATGTCACCCGACTGCTAGTTACTGCATACACATTGCTGCTTCCAAGATGGTGGAGAGGTGTTCTACGACGGCGGTCACTTCCACGTCACGGCTACTTACGGAGAGACAGGCACAACATGCTCAAGAGATTGCATACTACTGAGGCCCAGAGATCAGGTCTTCGAGCTTCTGGCGCCATCCCACAGTACACTTCCGCAGTGACGATGAAGTGCCCTATGCCAATATAACTCGAGGAGAAATACGGTTTCTACGTTCTCAGACTAGTGGAACGGCTGGATTTAGAAGTCGGGGTTATCGGACCTGCTCGGGTGCCAATTCTTCGCATCTCGAGGACAGTTGGTATCATAACACATCAGCGTGCCTTCTGGTTAGTTTAAAAATAGCGGCTCTATCTTTAAGGTAACTGGCCATCTTGAGTGATTTTAATATTAATTGAATGATGAACGGGAAAATATTTACAACGCACCCCCGACCTCTCCGCTCGTCGCCACACCCTCAGCAGAAAGTCCGTCATGCAGGCGTGACATCGTCGGTGTTTGTTGGCCAGGGAAAAACAGTTTTGGTAATCGAACTGAGAGATTTAATTAGTGGGCATTTTAGTTATGCAGTTGACAGGTCTTTGCTTGGTACCAATAAACTCGTCATCTCGCCAGAATCATGAATCTGTAATCAGATTTTTGAATTACTTTTATATCACTCATTTTCCCTTTTTTTCTGGCACTGGAAAAAGCAGTTAGTGTGGCTTCGCTACATGCTGAAGCTGTCCACCAAAAGTCTGTGGGTTACGGAAAGCTGTATTCGTTATGAGGAAAAACTAGCAATTTTAGCAAACCCGGTTGCTTCCTTTACTAGAATTTTGGTATCCAAGTTAGTGTCATCCCTTACCGTTTGTGAGCCAAAGGTACAACAAATCCAGTACAGAGACCAAGTGCAAACGTAAATTTCGTATTGCGTAAATGCAAAAGAAAAGTGAGGATCTGTAAGATGAGGATCAATTTGACTTTAGGAAGGGTTAAAGTATCAGGGAGGTGGTTCTTACGTTGCGTTAGATGGTGGAAGGAAGACTGAAGAAAAATAAAGACTCATTAATAGGTCTTCTTGACCTAGAAAAGGCGTTAGATAGTGTAAAGTTGGGCAAGATGTTTCAAATTCTGGGAAAAACTTGAGTGTGCTCTACGGAAAGACGAGTAGTATACAATATGTACAGGAATCGTAAAGGTATAATGAGACTGGATGACCAAGAACGCGGTACTAGGATTAAAAAAGGTGGAAGAGGGATGTTGTGTTTCACTCCTGCTGTTGAAACCGTACATCGGTGAAGCGATGACGGAAGTAAAAGGAAGGTTGAAGAGAAAGATTTAAATCCAGGGCAAATGGCGGACAATGATAAGATTCGATAATAACATTGCGATTATCAGTGAAAGTTAAGGATATTTACCGGAGGTGTTGAATAGAATGAACAGTCTGATGTGAGCACAATATAAATTGAGATTAAATCGAAGAAGGACGAAACTAATGAGAAGTATGAGAAATAAGAACAGCGAGGAACTTAACATCGGAACTGGGATAACGAAGTAGATAAACTTAAGGAATTCCCCTACCTTGGAAGCAAAATAACCAATGATGGAAGAAGCGCGGAGGACATAAAGAGCGGACTGGGGCAAACAAAAAGGGAATTCCTGACCAAAATAAATCTACCGGTTTCAAATATAGGTCTTCATTGAAGGAAGGAATTTGTGAGAATGTACGTTTGCAGCTCAGGACTCAGGATTATATGGTAGTGAATCATGGGCAGGAACAGAAGAGAATCGAGGCATTTGAGGTGTGGTGCTACAGAAGATTCCTGAAAATTAGATGCACTTGTGAGGGTAAGAAATGAGGAGGTCCTCCGCAAAATCGATGAAGAAGGGAACATATAGAATAGACATCCATGGTACCAGAGGGAGGGTTTAGAGGGAAAAAAACTGTGGAAGGAGACAGACATAGCTAGGCCTATACATTCAGCAAATATTTAACGACGTAGTTTGCTATTGCTATTTTGAGAAGACGAGGTTGAAACAGAAGAGAAATTCGTCGCACGCCACATCAAACCGACCAGAAGACTGATGAGAAAAAAAAAGTTGCGTTGATATGAATTCGTCTATCGTCGAATACCTACTGATGGCTACTGTTAAGCGTATTTGTGGTAAATATTTTCCCAGATCAATCAAGCATGAAAAGCGCGGAACCTGTTAAATAGTGACCGGCTCGGTGAGTATTTTCTGAATGGCAGTCGCCGCTCTCAATTACATATCTGAGTCGAGCCACATTGGCCGTTATTGATGGATGCGTTTCGGAGTAAGTGTGAATGGCAGCGCACGCACTGGCCACACACTGCATGACCCGCCCATCCGAGACCCCATTGTGCGTTCGCCGTCACCACTGCGTCCGCTGCGCTGCCTGCCTATTCACATTCTGCAACAATGCCGCAATGTTTGCGAGCCGTTTTCAGCGCTGTGTTCTAGCCGCGCACTCTCCGCTTTCACGCTGGAATAACAACAGCGTCAGGGGCACTCCTGCAGTACTCTGATAGCACCGTAGTGCCACAGTTCAGCCATCATCCGTAACTGAGGGCAATCTGATAAGCGTAACAAACGCCGCCAGGGCCATTGTCATTAAATGTTTCATTGTGAGATTCCTTCATTCATTCTCTGTGTATCCCCAATCACATCAAAGTCGTACAAGCTCCTCGAAAAATGCTTTTCTGTACTAAAATGCCGATGAAATTGCAGTAATGTCTGTAGTGCTGTGAGGGCGCATAATGCACTGATTGCTATACGTAACATTGTATGCCGAGCAGACTCAGCCATCTTTCACGAAGTGGATGAAGATAGGAATATACATAAAATATTAAAAAATTCATTTTATAAGATTCCTACAAAATAAGTCTGATAATGGAGGTTTGCACGTGCTTTTGTGTTGTGAAAGGTGGTTGAGCCTGCATTTTTACGCTGATTTTTACAGCCCCGACCTCGTATCCATCATGAATACAACAAAAATGAGATATTTCACTTTAGTGCATTAAGTACATATTTGAATTTGAAACGTCATACCTGAGGAATGGAACGTCACAGTAGTGTGCCCAATATTTAGGCAGCCCCCCGGGGGGGGGGGGGGGGGGGGGGAAGGGGTGATGAGGGGGGTTGTGTGGTGTGACAGTTTGCTACTATCTCTTCCCTTCAATATAAATTTCTATCAGTTCCACTTTCATTGTTCCACAGATGAATATGATTTCAACAATAGTAATTATTTTTCTATTTATCATATAATGACGGGAGAAAATGCTAGACAACTACTTACAAAAATATATGGGGTGGAACGGGTATAAGTGGGCAAATTTCTATTGGTGAATGAAGACACTGTACTGCACAACATTACAGATACATCGGTATTTACTTATTTCCAGACTAATAATTATTGCTATTAGGAGTAGTATGTTTTGAGGTACCACCAAGTACATGTGGTACCTCCATGCACATGTGGCAAGAGCAACAAATTAATTCTTATTTTCGTCTGGGCAACATGTCATGTGTTTAAATGTAGACCATTGGACGTAAAACGGTAGTCTATAGTGACAGGGTAGTCCACTTAGTGATGCCATTACAGCCTCACAGAAACCATCAGGTCGTAATGTTTGTGAAAAGTTTGTGGGAAGACTGTTCGACGAGGTGAAAAAACAACCATCCTATTGACTTGTGTACATATTAAGGAACCATATATAAAAGTATCTACACTTATACTCATTAAGTCCTGTGTACATTTCTACACAGATACACACTATCTCTAATTCGCGATGGGTTCACAGCTTTCAGTCCTTGTTTGAAATCCAGTGAGGATCTCCTGCAGACAAATTGTAAAGTTCTCCCATTGTCACTCTGAATGCTTCGAAGGAACATTGAAATGTAATATGACGTACAGTCTGCTGGTCTTCGACACAATGGTACGCAGGAGAGGACTTCCAGCCCCTTCGATACAGCAATTCTCTACTTCTTTCCCAGTGAGTTCAGTGATCTCTCTGTGTCACAGAGAGTTTTAATTATCTGGTAAAACTTCAATGAAGCTGGGTTCTCATAATGAAATTTCTGAATGAATCGATTACTCTGAGTAGTTTCCTATTCTTGTCCACACTCCTTACGAATGAGGATGGAATATTACTAAGAACCGGCTGACAGTGTATTTTTGCTGGGCACCGAGCGAGGTCGCACACTGGACTCGCATTCAGGAGAACGACGGTTCAAACTTGCGTCCGGCCATCCGGATTTAGGTTTCCGGTGGTTTCCCTAAATCGATCCAGGTAAATGGTGGCATGGTTCCTTTGAAGGGGCACGGCTGATTTCCTTACCCATCCCTGACACAACCCGAGCTTGTGCTCCGTCTCTACTGGTATAGATGTCGATGAGACGTTAAACACAAACTTCCTTGCTCGAACAGTCCACGGGCATACTGCCGGTTCTTAGTGTCCAATGGGCACAATATTTCGGCGATCAGACATGTCGCCATCATAAGGTGCGCTGACGAACTGAGCTCCTCGCCTCGCGTGGATCTGCACGGAGGTAGCTTGTCCTCCGATGTGTGATGGAGTTCGCAGCAGTTATTGCTTTGCCTCCCATGCATGCCGATGTAATGCGTCATCACATGTAGATTGTCTTCTTGGGTGTCTCCTCAGCACAGTTCTGCAGCGAGCAGGTGTGGCCAGCGGGTGGTGACGCTGCGCGGCAGTTTGCGGCCCAGCATCCGGATTTGGGCGTTGTGTGACCGGCCAGCACGTTCGTAAAAGGTGCGGGCGGTCGCCTGGAAGAGGTCACGGAGCAGAGGTACTTCCGCGATGTCGTGAAGATGAGCGGTGGGGAAATCGTAAGGCAGGTGTAAGGCCAGCCGAAGGATGCGATTCTACAGTGTCTCCAGCTTCTTCAGGTTCGTGTCGGCGGCATTCCTCCAGACGACGGCGGCGTATTGGAGTACAGGGCGGAGCAGCGCCTTGTAGAGAGTGATGCCCAGCCGCGGTGGTAGTTGGGAGACGGGGTTCAGCACCGGGTACAGGATGCGGAGCCTGTTCCGCACTTTGGTCTTCACTTTGCGGATGTGCGGAACCCACGTGAGGCGGCGGTCGATGGTGACGCCTAGGTAATGCGCCGTTGGACGCCTCGGGACTGGGCTGCCACCGACAGTGAGCGGTTGCAGACCTGCAGGAACGAGTCGCCTGGTGACGATCAGGAACTTCGTCTTGGCCCCATTGAATTGGAGACGCCACTTGACTGCCCAGGCTGCCAGGGTGTCAACGGCGAGCTGCAGACGGCGGCGCATGACGGCGGCATTGAGGCTCCTCGTATATAGAGCCGTGTCATCCGCGTACAGGGCGAGCCGCACACGGTCGATCTTCGGCGCATCAGAAGTGTTCAGCGAGTACAGGAGTGGCCCCAAGACCGAGCCCTGTGGCACACCGGCGTTGATGCGGCTGACGGAGGACAAGCCATGCGCGGCCCGCACATGGAAGGTCCTATTGGCAAGATAGGAACGGATGAGACGGACGTGCGACGTCGGGACCTCAAGTTCAAAAAGTTTGAATAAGAGGCCGCGGTGCCACACACTGTCGAAAGCACTCGACACTTCGAGGAACACCGCGCCGAAGAACTCGCGCTGCTCGAGGGCGACGAACGCATCTTCCACTCGCCGAAGGATTTGGTGAACTGCCGAGTGACCCCTGCGAAAGCCGAACTGCTCTTCGGGCAGGAGGCCTTCCTCGTCAACGTGGCGCTGCAGCCGCCTGATGTACACCCTTTCAAAGACCTTGGAGACGGCCGGCAGTAAACTAATAGGTCTGTAGTTCGCGGGCTGACGCAGGTCCTTCCCCATCTTCGGAATCGCCACGATCTCTGCATACTTCCAGGATTGAGGAAAACTGCAGCACCGGAGGAGTACATTAAAGACGTCGGCGAGATGAGGGACAGCCACCGGCGGCAACTTCTGGAGTAGGGCGTTGGAAACTTCGTCTTGGCCCGCAGCTTTCCTGGGGTTCAGGGCACGCAGGATGGACGACACCTCCTCCGCCGTCATCTCTTCAATGACGTCATCGTTGTCGCTTGCCTCCACGTAGCTTGGGAGCCGGTCAGCAACCAGGTCGTCGTGGACAGCGTCGGTCGGGTCTTCGATCGGCGTAAACGCAGCCTCAAAGACGTCGGCGACGGCATCAGCCTTCGCAGCTGGTCCGAAGACAGCCTGACCACGGACCAGCAGCGGAGGGATACGTTGCGTGCGGCGTAGGAAACGTTTCGTCGTCTGCCAGGCCGTGTCGTCGTCAAGACAGAGGGTGGCGACCTTGTTATCCCAGTCGCGATTGCGATGGTTGTCAATGGCGGTCCGGATGTCCCGACGCATCCTGTTGAGGAGGCGCTTGGTGTCGGCATTTCTTGTCCTCTGCCACTCCCGGTAGACCCGGTTCTTCGTAGTGATGGCCGCAAGGCTGTCCGGTGGCAGCTGTCGGGAGTAGTCAGGCGGAGTGCGAGGTCGGGGCGGCGTTGCTATAATGGCAGCGTCGATCGTGGTTGCCGCGAAGTGCAGAAGTGCTGCGTACGCTCCAGCTTCCGCAGGGGGCGGCGCGGCGGCGAGTGAGTCCGTCACGGCTGCTTGAAACCTGTCCCAGTCGATGCCAGCAAGTGATATGCCACTCCTGGGCTGTTGTAGGGCGTCTAGGTCGATATCAAAAACCACTGGGATATGATCAGAAGACAGTGCCGTCCTCGTCGTGGCGGTGATCTGATGAGGGATGCCCTTGACGACCGCGATGTCGATTATATCCGGGAGGCCACGGGCAGGGAAGACTGTCGGGTCGTACGGCCCCACCACAAGCGCAAGGTGACGTTCCGCTACCCGGAGTCGGCAGCGGCCAGCGGCATTGGTGATCCTGGAGTTCCAGGAGGCATGTTTACTATTGAAGTCCCCGGCGACGAACACCTGCCCCCTCAAGGAGAGCAGAGCATCGATGTCAGCAGGGTCCAGTGTACGAGACGGCGGCCGATAGGCAGCGACAAACGTGATGGCGCCCGCCGAGGTGTGAACGACGACACCAGTGGCCTCCAGCGCTCCCAATGTTGGAAGTTGTATCACGTGATGACGAATGCCATTGCGGGCGTAAACGGCTGTCCCACCACCCGCCGTCAGTCGATCGGTGCGATAGCTGGAGTAGTTTGCCGCCCTGACGTCGACCCCAGGCTTCAGTTGGGTTTCGTTGATAAGGCAGACGTCGACGGCTTCATCTCGAAGAAATTGGCGAAGTTCGTCAGCTTGAGTGCGGACGCCGTTGGCATTCCACGCGACGACCGTGAGCCCTCTAACGCTGCCCATGGTGCAGCTGGTGAGGGTTGACAGCGGTCGGGGCCGGAGAGGCCATCGGCACTGCAGCGGTGAGTTGCTGCGACAGGACTTCAATCAACTTCGTAGCACTGGCCACCAGGGCAGTGAGCTGCGCGACGAGGTTGGCCAGGTGGAGGCAGCCGGCGCGGCCCCGTCGCTGGAAGGGGGAGGCGGGGCTGCTTCGCTGTGAGAGTCCACCTGGGGCTGCTCGACTGACGGTGCTGAGCGCTGGGTACCCACGGGGCGGTGACCCCCGCGCCGGCGGTTGGCGGGCGCGGTCCGGCCGACGTCCCGGGAGAAGCAGTACCCAGGTCCGCCACTAGCAGCTGTGGTGGAGGCGCAGGAGCCTCAGGTGTCGGCACGGCCTCGGATGCGGCGGGAGCAGGAGCAGCCGGCGCAGCCGGGACGGCGGAGGGCGCTCCTGACGTTGCCGCCGCGAAAGAGACGCCGGGCCGTCTCGTTGCTGGCTTCTTCGGACATGGCGCAGGTGTTTGGCCACACTGAGCTCCAGAGGGCGGGCGGCCGATTTATATCCCTTCCCCCCGCGGACCGCTCTCTTCGCCGTCCGCGCCCACGCGCCGGCGGTCGCGAAGACGTGGGCGTCGGAATCTGTCGTAGTGTCGATGTGTTTGCTACGTCCGCCCTGGCCGCCAGTTCGTACTTCTTGCTGAGAGTCTTCTTAATTACATTCAGTGCAGGGTCCCAAGCCTTGCTGAGATTGTAGCCGCAATCTCGGTTGATAAGATCATTCCTGGTGCGAATTTCGATAGCCTCCCTTATAACGCTGTCCCAATATTTAGAGGTCTGAGCCAGGACCTTGGTACGCTCATAATCCAACTCGTGTTTCTCGGACAAGCAGTGCTCTGCTAACGCCGACTTATTTGGATATTTCAGTCAAGTGTGCCTTTGATGTTCTCGGCAACGATCTTCAATGGTGCGTACTGTTTGTCCGATACAAGTCTTCCCACACTCACAGGGAATTTGGTATATGCCGGCCTTCCTCAAACCAAGGTCATCTTTCACACTCTCCAGTAATGCCCGTGTTTTATTGGGCGGGCAGAAGACGGTTTTAACTCGGCGTTTCTTTAATATACGGCCGATTTTCCCCGATAGTGCGCCATTGTACGGAATAAAGACTCTCAGCAACAAGTACGAACTGGTGACCAGGGCGGACGTAGCAAGCACATCGACGCCGCGGCAGATTCGGACGCCCACGTCTTCGCGACCGCCGGCGCGCGGGCGCGGACGGCGAAGAGAGCGGCCCGCGGGGGGAGCGGATTTAAATCGGCCGCCCGCCCTCAGGAGCTCAGTTTGTCAGCGCACCTGACGATGGCGACATGTCTGATCGCCGAAATATTGTGCCCATTGGACACTATGAACCGGCAGTATACCCGTGGACTCTTCGAGCAACATATACGCCGGGAGAAACTGACGAATTACACAAACTTCCTTGCTTGTTGGACGAATAGACGCTGTGATGAGGCACAATCTTTGAGTTGCGTGAGGAGTTTATAGCCAGGTACAATAGTAGTATTCTGCGACAGATAATAAAAGAGCCAAGACTGATGATCTGAGGACTATTAACATAAGACCGAACTCTGTTAAACGAGCCTACAGAGGGAGGATACACAAAGACGGCCTTCTAGGACCGTCATTGTGTGATTGGACTAAGAATAATAATAACAATAATATTAATGAATTACATAATAAAAGCAATATATAAACTTCACTAATACAATAATAATTCCCTTTTTACGTCAGTACTACATAGATCGCTTTAGCATGTTTTCCAATAAATTGCAATTAAGAGAAATACAGTATTTGAAATTCATTAGTCCGAAATTTTGAGAAGTGAATGTATCATCCAGTTGATTTTACAATTACCTTTGAGTCCAAAAAGTTTCCACGGTTTAATAATAAAAAAAAACAGAGATGGTGGTTTTAAACCTTCAGGTGCATAGTCCGTCCCCACTTGGATACAGTGCACAGAAGGTTCATTCACTCGGGTACTGCTGTCACAAAAGTCTTTCGGAAGCTGTTCATTCGTGCCTCACACTCGCATCTTCTTCGGTCTTGGAGAACCATCGGAGACCCATTCGGCACTTTGCCGTTTTGTGGTATGTTCGTATTGATAACACCAAGTCCGCCCACCCATGATGATTTTTTCCAGAAAAGAGCTATCCCCGTTTTTATATCAGTCAAATGACAGCAGGGGCCCACGTTGGTTTTTGTTCGGGAGTCATGGTGTGTGGTATAAACTGTCCACTCATTTTTCTCTTCTTCAAAACCCTCCGTAGAACGTACTGAACGCATGATTTACAGATGTTGCCCCACTGTGATTTGTGATACCACATTGACACACCACTGTCTCACGTTCACTACCTCCCATTGCCTGCTGTTAACGACTGGTTGAACGCACATCTTTTACTTACACTTATTACTTGAAACTGACACCTTATTTATTATGTAAACGTCGCTTACACCACACTAATACAGTATAGGACCATTATGGACAGGCCGTGTGTAACAGCACGATAATCTAGCAGGTTTGAGAAAATAAATTTTACACTCTATAAAATATTAGTGTGCGCCAACTTTATGCGCAGGCCACTTAGTAGTATGACTGCGAACAGGGATCTGCAGATTATGGCTATGATAGCATGTTATTGACTGGAATGCCCCGCCAAGTTCAGGAAGTCAGTCTCTGTGTTATTCTTTTGTTTAGGAGAACGTCTTTCCTCTTGTGTCTCGTCTTACTCGATTTTTGTGGTTTACCTGATATACAAAAAAGTAAGTTCCGATTGATCGCGAAAGGGAAATCATAGTGAAAATCAGAAATGTTTCACTTGTAACAGTTAGGTACTCCTTCCAGCTACTTCTCTACGTAGTCGCCGTTCTGACTTAGACATTTGTTGTAGCGTTGTACCAACTTTCCAATACCCTCCTCATAGAATGCAGCCGCCAGTGCTTTCCGCCAAATCTCTACGCTGGCCTACAGCCCGTTGTCTGTGCCAAACTGTTGTATTCATAGCCAGCGGTTCATGTGATCAGATATGAAACACAGAGAGAGACAATTACGGGCTGTATTGTGGGTAATCAAACATTTGCAATTGAAAACGATGCAGGAGCATCTTCATTGCCCCTGCAGAATGCGGCTGAGAATTGTCTTGAAGAAGAAACCGCACGACAGTTATGTAATGTTGGCTGCGTAGCTTCAGGCGAAATTTTTCATCAGGCCCTCGTACTTAGCGGGAGACACTATTGTTCTAGGTGTCTTTATGTGCTCCCTGTGAGATCAGAAATGAGAAGAGCGACGTGATGCTATCTAGGGTCATACTAGAGACACTGCCCAACACACCTGTGCAAAGCTTTATCGGATTTTCATAGTCGTTTCCATTTCGCGACCGATCGGAACTTACTTTCTGACCACCCCTCGTGCCTGTGGACTCACGAACCGTTACTGGTAGTAAGTCCACTTAGCCTGTGGCGCCGTATCCTGGTTGGTATACTTCCCTGCATGCAGACTGGTCGTACACCCATCAAAGTGGCATTCTCCCACGCAAGCAACAGCAAAGCATTAAAGCATAGGGTTTTCAACGTAGCTTATAATTTTTAAGCCCGTTAGTTTCATGCCGTGTTAGTTTCTCAATGTTAGAAATTTGAAAAGTAATATACGTAAAAATATAATTCTAAATGTGTGCAATAAAAAACTGAATAATTGCTGAAAGGACTCGTACTCTGAGGTCTCCTTCAAACTTAATTACGTATGTATATAATAATAATAATTTAATGTGGCGCAATGGCCTTGTGGAAGTTTTCGAATTGAATGTGACTTCAGCGACTACGTGCCCCTAACCTTACCTTGCTATCCAATAGGGAAAAGGAGACCTACAATTTAACGTCGAATTCGAAGCACTTCACTTAATTGAGAGGTGACAGCTAGGTTAAAACAAAGACTGAAAAATACGTGATCCGACCAAATTCGAGCCCCCTGAATCACCATGCCGAACTTCCTTGTAGATAGTTCATCCATAGATTTTGAAGACTGAGTTTGGGAGTATCCAAATACATGATGTATCTTGATGGCACTGACTTTACGTTCAATTTATTTACATTGCCAAGTAACAGTAGACCTCGTAGGTTCTAGTTATTGACATAAATTTCACCTCAATACCTCCATACGTGCCTAAGAGAAAAGTGTGTTAGCAGACACACAGAAAATCATCCTATGAGTGTTCCGTTATTACCGGTTGAAGTACGGAATAGTAACATGGGACGTGGGGGCCGGAGTCGCAACCCCTATGACAATAACCACTCCACCCCCCCCCCCCCCCTTGGATCCGATATTTAATATCAACTAAAAGTAACAGGTGTGTTTTGCACAGCACATTTGTACCATACATTACCCAGTCGCATTAATGTGACTACTGTCTATATTCGACGTCGACATGCAATAGTCACTCACAGACGGCAGGTGGCAGCACTAGCAGCGAAGGATATAAAATACGTGTCGGGTGGATACGAAAAACGGAGCAGTCGATGTCGTAATCCGGAAACAAGTGATTTGTCTGATGCCAAAAGGGCATGATCGTCGGCTTTCGGGCGGAGGATGGAAACATTTCGAATCGGCTAAATCTGTAAAATATTCGCATGCCTCCGGGTTAAAGTAAGCTGATAAGCGAAAACATAATGAGCACTGCCCACCGCGACGTTGCGGGCACCTGATGCGATAACAAAAATATGTAGTGGAGCAGATACGGACGGGGGGATCACCCTAGCAAAGATATGCGCTGCAGATGGTAAAATCCATTGAGATAAGTGACTTTCACACTGGCAGATTATTATTACGAAGAGCCTGTAAACGAGTATCTGGAAGACGGCGAGCTGGTCGGCTGTTCAAGTGCTACTGTCGTGAGCATCTATGGAAAGATATAAAGAGACTGGGGAACTATCGGTCGGGACTAAATGGTTGGAATTCCACGACCATTCACAGAGCATGGGGTTTTGAGGCTTGTCTCCTCTGAACAGTAGAATAGATGGACGTCTGTGGCACTCTGCTGGAAGAGCACAATATTGGTGCACGCACAAGTGTTTCGGATCAAACCGTTCGTCGCACGTCGCACGTTGTTGAACGTGGAGCTCTGCAGCAGACCATCCCTACCTGTCCACATGTTCGTCCAATGACTGTAGTGGACACGGGACCGTCGGAATTCGACTTTTGATCAATGGGAACGTGTCGGCTCTTCTGGGTGACCCACATTTTTGCTACACTACGTCGATGGTCGTCTCCACAAACGCCGTCATTGAGATGAACGGCAGCTCAAAACGTGCAGCGCCCCACGGACCAGGCTAGTGGAAGCAATATTATGTTATGAGAGACATGCTCCTGCGCATGTATGAAACCTGTAGTAATCGAAGACTTGCTGACAGCTGCAAACCACATTCGTCATTTCATACTTGATGTCTTCTCCGACTGCGACGTCATCTTCCAGCTGTATAATTATCCGTTTCGTGGATCCAGAACCGTCCTACAGTGGTTTGATGAGCATTATAGTGAACTTATGTCCATTTCCTGGTGTTTAAATTCACTTCATTAAATCGTATGGCATTCATTTGGGTCGCTACCTGGCGCCATCACTATGTAATAAAAACAGCGACCAGCTTTTTACGTGAATTTAATGGCCTGTGCAAAGATATGTAATGCCAAATTCCTCCACAAGCCTACGAAGCAGCTGTTGGATCCCTGTTACGGAGAACCAGTGATGTATTTCTCTCCAAAGATGAACAAACAAGCTGTCAAGGATGTGGTCGCAGTGTAATGGTCATCAATGTATATCGTGCTTGGCAAAATGGCGCTGTTTGAAACCGGTGTTGAAGTAACTGTGGTGCACCACGTTCCATAGCTGACAGCAGTGAACGACCGCTGTGGAGATGTTTATAGGCTATTAACAGTGAAAAAGTTGAGAACTGAACGTCCAGATGAACCAAGGGACAACCGACAGTGTCTCCTCAACGACTGTTTTGTGAACTTTGTAGCGTATAGGCCTCCGTAGCTCACGCCTGGTTCATACACATATGCTGACAGCTGTTCATGACGACGATCGCTGTATTTTGCACGCCAGCACAGCAACTGGAGATCCACTGAGTGCCGACAGTAGGCCCTGTCAAATGAAACGGGATTTATGCTCCGTCGGACCGATGACCATTGGTGCGTACTGCTTGAAACGTTTGAAAGAAAACTCCCTGCAACAACGATCGGAAGGATCCAGGCCGGAGGAGGGAAGCATATAGACCAGGGAATGTATTCGTGGCATTCCATACGTGATTTGGACATTCCAGAAGGCACAATGAATCAACAGAAGTATACATCTATCCTTGCGGAACCTGTCCATACATACATGCTGTTTGTTTTTCCTCAGCACGACAGCATCTACTAGGACAATGCAACTGTCACACTGCTCGTAGAGTATGTGGGTGGTTCGAAGAGCAACAGGATAAGCTTAACGTACTCCTCCTGCCATAAAACTGCCCGGATTCAAACCCAATCGGGAATCTGTGGGATCATCTCGAGCGGGCTGTTCGCGCCATGGAATCTCAACCAAGAAACCTAGCCCAGCTGGCCACGTTGAGTGCAACTGGCGTGGCCTCTGATAGGTGATCATATTGAAGTGATTGGACATTGTAATATATACCACAATAGATAATGGTTGCATGGTAGCACTTCACGAAGTAAACAGCGCCATGTTGCTTATGGTAGTGCTGAAGGTGTTTTCCTTCAAATATTTCATGTTAATTCTGTAATACACACACATCGAAAAACGTTTTGCGTCACCTCGTCTCCGAAAATTCCGGAACCTGTACAGAAAATTTGAATAGAGATCAGCGCTGACTTCAATACGAGGTACTTATAACAGTTTTCACAACGAAACTTTGTCTCCAACCCTGGCAGAAAATCCAAAGATATTCTGGTCGTTTCTGAACTAAGCTAGCGGCAAGAAACGATCAATGCCTTCTATGCGCGATAGCAATGTAGATTCTATCGAAGACAGTGCAGACAAAGCAGAGTTACACAACACAAACCCTCCGAAGTGCCTTCAAAAAAGAAGACGGAGTAAATATTCCAGAATTCCAATCGAGAGCAGCTGCCAACATGAGTAACTTGGAAGTAAATATCCTCGGAGTAGTGAAGCAACTTAAATCACTTAATAAAAGCAAGCCTTCTGGTCCAGACTGTATACCAATTAGGTTCCTTTCGGAGTATGCTGATGCATTAGCTCCATACTTAACAATCGTAAACAACCGTTCGCTCTACGAAAGATCCGTATCAAAAATGGTTCAAATGGCTCTGAGCACTATGGGACTTAACATCTATGGTCATCAGTCCCCTAGAACTTAGAACTACTTAAACCTAACTAACCTAAGGACATTACACACATCCATGCCCGAGGCAGGATTCGAACCTGCGACCGTAGCAGTCGCGCGGTTCCGGACTGAGCGCCTAGAACCGCTAGACCACCGCGGCCGGCGAAAGATCCGTATCCAAAGACTTGAAAGTTGCACGGGTCATACCAATATCCGAGAAAGGTAGTAGGAGTAATCCACTAAATTACAGGCCAATATCGTTAACGTCCACATGCAGCACGATTTTGAAACATATATTGTGTTCGAACATTATGAATTACCTCGAAGAAAACGTCGTTCCATTGACATGAAGTGTTGGGTGCTATTGCCAAGGGATTTCAGATCGATTCCGTATTTCTGGATTTCCGGAAGGCTTTTGTAACTGTACCACATAAGCGGCTCGTAGTGAAATTGGGTGTTTGTGGAATATTGTCTCAGTTGTGTGGCTGGATTTGTGAATTCCTGTCAGAGAGGTCACAGTTAGTAGTAATTGACGGAAAGTCATCGAGTAAAACAGAAGTGATTTCTGGCGTTCTCCAAGGTGGTGTTATATGACCTTTGCTGTTCGTTATCGATATAAACGATTTGGGAGACAATGTGAGCAGCCGTCTTCAGTTGTTTGCAGATGACGCTGTCGTTTACGGTCTGATAAAGAAATCAGAAGATCAAAACAAACTGCAAAACGATTTAGAAAAAATATCTGAATGGTAATAAAAGTGGCTGTTGACCCTAAATAAAGAAAAGTGTGAGATCATCCACATGAGTGCTAACTGAAATCCGTTAAACTTCGGTTACACGATAAATCAGTCTAAACAAAAACCGTAAATTCAACTAAATACCTAGGTATTACAATTACGAACAATTTAAATTGGAAGGAACACATAGAAAATGTTGTGGGGAAGGCTAACCAAAGACTGCGTTTCATTGGCACGACACTTAGAAAATGTAACAGACCTACTAAGGAGACTGCCTACACTACGCTTGTCCGTCCTCTTTTAGAATACTGCTGCGCGGTGTGGGATCCTTACCAGACAGGACTGACTGAGTACATCGAAAAAGTCAAAGAAGGGCGAAATATGCAGGAGAGTGTCACAGAAATAATACAGGATTTGGGATGGACATCATTAAAAGAATGGCGTCTTCCGTTGCGACGGAACCTTCTCTTGAAATTCCAATCACCAACTTTCTCCTCCGAATGCGAAAACATTTTGTTGAAACCGACCTACATAGGGAAGAACGATCAGCACAATAAAATAAGGGAAATCAGAGCTCGTACGGAAAGATATGGGTGTTTATTCTTTCCGCGCGCTATACGAGATTGGAATAATAGAGAATTGTGAAAGTGGATCGATGAACCCTCTTTCAGGCACTTAAACGTGCTTTTCAGAGTATCCATGTAGATGTAGAAGATAAACATCATTTCCGCCCTTTTTATTGCTCATGGAAACCACATATTTCATGTTGTACCACCACACAGCGAGTCCTTTAGAGGTGGTAGTCCAGATTTCTGTACGCACCGTTAACCCTAATACCCAGTAGAACGTCCTCTTGCACTGATGCGCCGGCTGGAGTGGCCGTGCGGTTCTAGGCGCTACAGTCTGGAACCGAGCGACCGCTACGGTCTCAGGTTCGAATCCTGCCTCGGGCATGGATGTGTGTGATGTCCTTAGGTTAGTTAGGTTTAATTAGTTCTAAGTTCTAGGCGACTGATGACCTCAGAATTTAAGTCGCATAGTGCTCAGAGCCATTTGAACCACTTGCACTGATGCATGCCTGTATTCGTCGTGGCATACTTTCCACAACTTCATCAAGGCACTGTTGGTCCAGATCGTGCCACTCCTCAACGACAATTCGGCGTAGTCTCCTCAGAGTGGTAGGTAGGTCACGACGTCCATATACAGCCCTTTTCAATCTGTCCCAGGCTTGTAAGATAGGGTTCATGTCTGGAGAACATGCTGGCCACTCTAGTCGAGCGATGTCGTTATCGCGAAGGAAGTCATCCACAAGATGTTCACAATGGCGGCGTGAATTGCCGTCCATGAAGACGAATGCCTCGTCAATACGCTGCCGATATGATTGTACTATCGGTCGGAGGATGGCATTCACGTATCATACAGCCGTTATGGCGCCATCCATGACCACCAGCAGTGTACGTCGGTCCCACAAAATGCCACTCCAAAACATCAAGGAACCTCCAACTTGCTGCATTCTCTGGACAGTGTGTCTAAGGCGTACAGCCTGACTGGGTTGCCTCTAAAGACGTCTCCGACGATTGTCTGGTTGAAGGCATATGCGACACTCATCGGTGAAGAGAACGTAAAGCCAATCATGAGCGACCCATTCGGCTTGTTGTTGAGCCCACCTGTACCGCGCTGCATGGTGTCGTGGTTGCAAAGGTGGACCTCGCCGTGGACGTCTGCAGTGAGGTTGCGCATCATATTTCCTATTGCGCACAGTTTGAGTCGTAACACGACGTCCTGTGGCTGCACGAAAAGCATTACTCAACATGATGGCGTTGCTGTTAGGGTTCTTCCGAGCCGTAGTCCGTAGATAGCTGTCATCCAATGCAGTAGTTGCCCTTGGGCGGCCTGAGCGAGGGATGTCATCGATAGTTACTGTATCTCTGTATCTCCCCATGTCCGAACAAAATCGCTTTTGTTAACTCCGAGACGCCTAGACACTTCCACTGTTGAGAGTCGTTCCTGGTACAGAGTAACAATGTGGACGCGATGGAACCGCGGTATTGACCGTCGAGGCATGGTTGAACTACAGACAACACGAGCCGTGTACCTCCTTCCTGGTGGAATGACTGGAACTGAAGGGCTGTCGGACCCACTCCGTCTAATAGGCGATGCTCAGGCGTGGTTGTTTACACTTTTGGGCTGGTTTAATGACATCTGTAAACAGACGCAATATCCACAGTCAACGTCTATCTTCAGGTTATCTGTGAAATTGATGATGCAAAACTTTTTTTGATGTGTGTATGTATAAGTTACAGTTACAGTGTTTACTTACGGACGCAAATAGTCCACGCATCCAACACTGCACTTGAGAATAGTATGGATCGTAGATATGGGATTTCTTAGAAGAGCCGTAAAATATGCTATTTGAGAGAAGGCTGAACGAAAATCAGGCAAGCCATGAAGCTGTTTGATTTGAATAAGGAAACAATAAAGTATTGAAACAAATGGAAGGATTAAAAAGGTAAAACAGAGAAAACAAAGACACAGAATACACAAAGCTACAGAACAGACAAAAATAAGTCTTGACAATCATTGAGGGATGGTGACGGTTGGGGGTGATGGACGACAAGCTAAAAGTAGTTGCCCCTTGATACTGCTGCCGATGCTATTAAGATCCTGTGTCATGAAAAAGTAACAAAACAGGTAAAGACACAATGAGCCGAAGAGTACTTACAAGGGAACCTCCCCATCGCACCCCCCTCAGATTTAGTTATAAGTTGGCACAGTGGATAGGCCTTGAAAAACTGAACACAGATCAATTGAGAAAACAGGAAGAAGTTGTGTGGAACTGTGAAAGAATAAGCAAAATATACAAACTGAGTAGTCCATGGGCGACATAAGCAACATAATGGACAATGTGAGATAAGGAGCGCCGTGGTCCCGTGATAGCGTGAGCAGCTGCAAAACGAGAGGTTCTTGGTTCAAGTCTTCCCTCGACTGAAGATTTTACTTTATTTATTTTTGCATAGTTATTATCTGTTCGTTCGTTCATTGACATCTCTGCTCACTGTAATAAGTTTAGTGTCTGTGTTTTGCGACCGCATCGCAAAACCGTGCGATTAGTAGACGAAAGGACGTGCCTCTCCAATGGGAACAGAAAACATTTGATCGCAAGGTCATAGGTTAACCGATTCCTCCACAGGAAAACACATCTGATATATTCTATACGACACTGGTGACGGCATGTGCGTCACATGAAAGGAATATGTTGTCGACCCACCTAACTTGTACACTTGGCGAATGGGTAAAAAGATTCTTCTACCTTGCCCGATTTAGGTTTTCTTGTGGATGTGATAATCACTCCCAAAAAAGTGATGAAAACATAAGAGTTTGTCACATAAACTGAAAATAAAAAATTAAACTTTTCACTTGATGGAAGATTTGAACCAAGGACCTTTCGTTCCGCAGCTGTTCACGTTACCACGAGACCACGGCGCTCCTGCGTTCTCATCGTCCTTAATGTTACCTATGTGCCGTTGAACTACTCACTTTGTATGTTTTGCTTATTTTTTCACAGTTCCACACAACTTCTTGCTGTTTTCTCAATTGATCTGTGTTCAGTTTTTCAAGGCCTATCCACTGTGCCACCTTACAACTAAATCTGAGGGGGGTGCGATGGGGAGGTTCCCTTGTTAGTGTACGTTCACAACGCTGCACAGATGATGGAAAAACACAGATCATAAAATGTTCTAATTGCTACCACACAGTAATGGACTCTTTTTCAAAATAAAGGAAAGATACACTGTGCGTCAGTTGTGAATGTGGTACAAAATTTTTTTAGTGATTTATTCATGCTATAAAGATTCATGGTCGTGACTGAAGTGCAGGTTTGACCAGAAGAAAAATGAACTAATTAATGAGCATCTAGGCACTTAGAGCGCTACAGATATAACCGTGAAGCAAGTAAATAACTGTCTGGCGCAATTACACATCTCTGAATCCGGGATATAACTACGTCTTTCGCAGTATATGTTTCCAAGGCAGCGGAAAGTGTACACAATGCCTCCTACCTACGACGAACACATGGCTGTTCGTAAACGAGTAACTGTATTATCAGAATCATGTCAAACATGTTATGACCACGTTGTTGTTGTTGTGGTCTTCAGTCCTGAGACTGGTTTGATGCAGCTCTCCATGCTACTCTATCCTGTGCAAGCTTTTTCATCTCCCAGTACCTACTGCAACCTACATCCCTCTGAATCTGCTTAGTGTATTCATCTCTTGGTCTCCCTCTACGATTTTTACCCTCCACGCTGCCCTCCAATACTAAATTGGTGATCCCTTGATGCCTCAGAACATGTCCTACCAACCGATCCCTTCTTCTGGTCAAGTTGTGCCACAAACTTCTCTTCTCCCCAATCCTATTCAATACTTCCCCATTAGTTACGTGATCTACCCATCTAATCTTCAGCATTCTTCTGTAGCACCACATTTCGAAAGCTTCTATTCTCTTCTTGTCCAAACTATTTATCGTCCATGTTTCACTTCCATACATGGCTACACTCCATACGAATACTTTCAGAAATGACTTCCTGACACTTAAATCTATACTGGATGTTAACAAATTTCTCTTCTTCAGAAACGCTTTCCTTGCCATTGCCAGCCTACATTTTATATCCTCTCTACTTTGACCATCATCAGTTATTTTGCTCCCCAAATAGCAAAACTCCTTTACTACTTTAAGTGCCTCATTTCCTAATCTAATTCCCTCAGCATCACCCGACTTAATTAGACTACATTCCATTATCCTTGTTTTGCTTTTGTTGATGTTCATCTTATATCCTCCTTTCAAGACACTGTCCATTCCATTCAACTGCTCTTCCAAGTCCTTTGCTGTCTCTGGCAGAATTACAATGTCATCGGCGAACCTCAAAGTTTTTATTTCTTCTCCATGAATTTTAATACCTACTCCGAATTTTTCTTTTGTTTCCTTTACTGCTTGCTCAATATACAGATTGAACAACATCGGGGAGAGGCTACAACCCTGTCTTACTCCCTTCCCAACCACTGCTTCCCTTTCATGTCCCTCGACTCTTATAACTGCCATCTGGTTTCTGTACAAATTGTAAATAGTCTTTCGCTCCCTGTATTTTACCCCTGCCACCTTTAGAATTTGAAAGAGAGTATTCCAGTCAACATTGTCAAAAGCTTTCTCTAAGTCTACAAATGCTAGAAACGTAGGTTTGCCTTTCCTTAATCTTTCTTCTAAGATAAGTCGTAAGGTCAGTATTGCCTCACGTGTTCCAGTGTTTCTACGGAATCCAAACTGATCTTCCCCGAGGTTGGCTTCTACTAGTTTTTCCATTCGTCTGTAAAGAATTCGTGTTAGTATTTTGCAGCTGTGACTTATTAAGCTGATAGTTCGGTAATTTTCACATCTGTCAACACCTGCTTTCTTTGGGATTGGAATTATTATATTCTTCTTGAAGTCTGAGGGTATTTCGCCTGTTTCATACATCTTGCTCACCAGATGGTAGAGTTTTGTCAGGACTGGCTCTCCCACGGCCGTCAGTAGTTCCAATGGAATATTGTCTACTCCGGGGGCCTTGTTTCGACTCAGGTCTTTCAGTGCTCTGTCAAACTCTTCACGCAGTATCATATCTCCCATTTCATCTTCATCTACATCCTCTTCCATTTCCATAATATTGTCCTCAAGTACATCGCCCTTGTATAGACCCTCTATATACTCCTTCCACCTTTCTGCTTTCCCTTCTTTGCTTAGAACTGGGTTTCCATCTGAGCTCTTGATATTCATACAAGTCGTTCTCTTATCTCCAAAGGTCTCTTTAATTTTCCTGTAGGCGGTATCTATCTTACCCCTAGTGAGACAGGCCTCTACATCCTTACATTTGTCCTCTAGCCATCCCTGCTTAGCCATTTTGCACTTTCTGTCGATCTCATTTTTGAGACGTTTGTATTCCTTTTTGCCTGTTTCACTTACTGCATTTTTATATTTTCTCCTTTCATCAATTAAATTCAATATTTCTTCTGTTACCCAAGGATTTCTACTAGCCCTCGTCTTTTTACCTACTTGATCCTCTGCTGCCGTCACTACTTCATCCCTCAAAGCTACCCATTCTTCTTCTACTGTATTTATTTCCCCCATTCCTGTCAATTGCTCCCTTATGCTCTCCCTGAATCTCTGTACAACCTCTGGTTCTTTTAGTTTATCCAGGTCCCATCTCCTTAAATTCCCACCTTTTTGCAGTTTCTTCAGTTTTAATCTACAGGTCATAACCAATAGATTGTGGTCAGAGTCCACATCTGCCCCTGGAAATGTCTTACAATTTAAAACCTGGTTCCTAAATCTCTGTCTTACCATTATATAATCTATCTGATACCTTTTAGTATCTCCAGGGTTCTTCCATGTATACAACCTTCTTTCATGATTCTTAAACCAAGTGTTAGTTATGATTATGTTGTGCTCTGTGCAAAATTCGACCAGGCGGCTTCCTCTTTCGTTTCTGTCCCCCAGTCCATATTCACCTACTATGTTTCCTTCTCTCCCTTTTCCTACACTCGAATTCCAGTCACCCATGACTATTAAATTTTCGTCTCCCTTCACAATCTGAATAATTTCTTTTATTTCATCATACATTTCTTCAATTTCTTCGTCATCTGCAGAGCTAGTTGGCATATAAACTTGTACTACTGTAGTAGGCGTGGGCTTCGTATCTATCTTGGCCACAATAATGCGTTCACTATGCTGTTTGTAGTAGCTTACCCGCATTCCTATTTTCCTATTCATTATTAAACCTACTCCTGCATTACCCCTATTTGATTTTGTGTTTATAACCCTGTAGTCACCTGACCAGAAGTCTTGTTCCTCCTGCCACCGAACTTCACTAATTCCAACTATATCTAACTTCAACGTATCCATTTCCCTTTTTAAATTTTCTAACCTACCTGCCCGATTAAGGGATCTGACATTCCACGCTCCGATCCGTAGAACGCCAGTTTTCTTTCTCCTGATAACGACATCCTCTTGAGTAGTCCCCGCCCGGAGATCCGAATGGGGGACTATTTTACCTCCGGAATATTTTACCCAAGAGGACGCCATCATCATGTAATCATACAGTAAAGCTGCATGCCCTCGGGAAAAATTACGGCTGTAGTTTCCCCTTGCTTTCAGCCGTTCGCAGTACCAGCACAGCAAGGCCGTTTTGGTTATTGTTACAAGGCCAGATCAGTCAATCATCCAGACTGTTGCCCTTGCAACTACTGAAAAGGCTGCTGCCCCTCTTCAGGAACCACACGTTTGTCTGGCCTCTCAACAGATACCCCTCCGTTGTGGTTGCACCTACGGTACGGCTATCTGTATCGCTGAGGCACGCAAGCCTCCCCACCAACGGCAAGGTCCATGGTTCATGACCACAGAGAACTACAATCGCCCAGACATAACTGTGGATTCTCTGATTGCTCTGGGAGGTGGTTCTTCAGAACTACAACATATGAAATTTTTACCTCACTTTATAACATGAATGATACCAAGCATTACGTAACTTGATACAGTCGTTTGCTACAGGATTCAGGTGAATATTTACAGCTGTCATTGATTAATAAGCATCACTTGCTTCAATAATTAACCAGCTCTTCTCTTTGTAACGTTACGCTTATTTGGGCGAGCTGATCGGCCGCTTAGAATTGGTACAAGATAAAATGAATTTGTCGCACGGCTTCACGCTAGCGGGCTCTAGGGCTCAGGGCACGTCGCGGCAGTTCCAGCTTCCGGCTAGGTGACAGTTACGAGCGAGCGCAGGTGCAGGGACAATGAGTGCGTCGCCAGAAACTAGCAAAACACAGAGCTGGGATTTTCGATGGCTAATATTCGCATTGCCTTTGTGCAGAATACGGTCCAGAAATAGTGGAGTGTCAGACAATCTTAAGGATCGCGAAATTACAGCTGTTTGAGATTCTACAATAACGCACAGTAAAGTATTAAGCGAAAATGAATACATCAGCGATCCCAGAAAAATTAAGCATATCCAATGAGACAATAATATCTCAATGCATTTAAAATTACAGAAGTTAATATCTCACAACGAATAACTGTTTTCACAATAACTCTCTGAATTAACAACTTTTAATCGTTTCCTGCGATTTCAACAAGCGTTATCTCAGACGATGACATTGCACTATATCTATCATCCCGCAAAGCTAAATATCTGTATCTATTTATTTATTGATTTATTACGTATTTTAGATCTTTTTTATTACGAAACTGTTTACCATAACATAGTATTCCCCACATTTATACAGCTAATGTATATAGCATGAATACCTCACATTCTGTCACAACTGTGTTTACATTTTGTGAACAGTTTACTATTATGCCAGTAACTTAATTTAAATATTGATTTCAAGTGTTCTTTTTTTTAAAAAAACTGTGCTAACTTATAAGTGGTCAGTCGCATGTGTTAGCGGACAACGCAATTGATAAGGGTGCTAGAAGACGCTTCTGTGAAGCAGGCATAAATAATAGTTAAGCAATTTGTAGCGACAGTTTGTTGTCATTTAACGCAAGCGCACTTGCGCAAGAATGCGGGTTTATTTATTGATGAACAAAGCTTTATTTATAAATACTGTCAAAAATATAAGTGTAACCGAATGTTCATCATATTTGCTTTTTAGATATTGCTGTAAAATATTATTTACGTCTGTAGAGCTTAAGGACGATGTGCTTTGGTGTGGACGGCCTTCAACCAAAGAGTATTGGACAGTGGCTGAACACTGCTATAATCAAGTGAAGACTGGGACTTATCGAGTGAAGATTTCAAACGAGTGATTCTGGACACTTTGTGTCTAGTTCCGCAACGCTTCTGAAGGAACTTCACGTTTCGCCAGGTCTGAATGTGCTCCACAGTAAGACTTTAACTTTTGCCAATTGTTTTACGGAATTGAATACAGACAAAAAATGAAATACTATTCTTTGCTTCGCGTGAATCAATTTGTAAATCATCATGTTGAACTGTGAAGTGTCAGAATGAGATTTTCACTCTGCAGCGGAGTGTACGCTGATATGAAACTTCCTAGCAGATTAAAACTGTGTGTCGGACGGAGACTCGAACTCGGGACCTCTGCCTTTCGCGGGCAAGTGCTCTACCAGGCTTTGGCTAAGCCATGTCTTCGCAATATCGTTTCTTTCAGGAGTGCTAGTTCTGCAAGGTTCTCAGGAGAGCATCTGTAAAGTTTGGAAGGTAGGAGACTACATACTGGCAGAAGTAAAGCAGTGAGGGCGGGGCGTGAGTCGTGCTTGGATGGGTCAGAAGATACTTGCCCGCGAAAGGCAAAGGTTCCGAGTTCGAGTCTCGGTCCGGCACACAGTTTTAATCTGCCAGGAAGTTTCAACTGCGAAATATTTTGAGCCGGTGAATATTTCGTATACTGATATCTCGATATGGGCTTAGTTTTCACGTTTCTTTGATGAACGTTCTCAACGTAAGGGTATTATCTGTCTGCATTTTAACTGAACATCTCAGGACAGTTCCAGATTCAGATGTCCTTTCTTGAATAAACGTTATTCGACATAATTCTCTGTCGTCCACATCGATTACAGATTTCAGAGTAGAACCCTTGTTATTAAATTATTCATTTAACTTGTATTTTATGTATCCGTATATTTTATTAACACACAATTATAGCCAATGCATAGACCATTCGACTGCAGGATCGCAGCTGCATGTTATTATGTGCAGCGAATTACCTGTGGAGCGTGAAAGCAGGCCTGCGTGGATCGACGCTGTGACTACACGGAGCCATTCTTTTAATCAGAGCTGTGCATAGCCCATGTACCTAGGGTACGGGAAATAGCAAGCAAAGTCACAACTGGGTTGTTTGTATGGAATGCTGCTTGGAAGAATAAGTACACCAACAGGAACCTTAAGATACCGTCGCATCTATAAGTACGATGTTCAACATTTAAAAAAGCACGTGTTCATATGACACCAACACTTCTCAATGATGTTAGCTACTTCAGCTGAGGTAACGAACTTGGAAGAGCACTTCCATGCTCATCTCTATATTGACGTCTGCGCGAGGGCTCTGATGAGCTAAGAGAGAGGACGGGTCCCCTTCAGCTTCTCTCATTCGCCGTTGCGGACTACAACATCGGTAATGTCTGTGGTATCGAAGTATGTTGGCGACTTTGGTGTGATACCGTGATCCTTGGGCAATACCGCAAGATACATTTATACTCTGAAGAGTCAAAGGAACTGCTACACTTACCTAATATTGTGTAAGGCCCCCGCGAGCACGCAGAAGTGCCGCGACACGACATGGCGTAGACTTGACTAATATCTGAAGTAGCGCTGGAGGGAACTGACGCCATGAGTCCAGAAGGTTGTCTATAAATCCTAAGAGTTCGAGGGGGTGGAGTTCTCTTCTGAACAGCAAGCTGCAAGGCATCCCGGATATGCTCAATAATGTTCATGTTTGGGCAATTTCGTGGGCAGCGGAAGTGTTTAAACTGATAAAAATGTTCCTGGAGACACTCAGTAAAAATTCTGTACATGCGGGGAGTCGCATTGTCCTACAGGAATTGTCCAAGTTAGTCGTAATCCACAATGGACATGAATGGATGTGAGTGATAAAGCAGGATGCTTACGTACGTGTCTCCTCTCAGGTTGATATCTAGATGTATCAGGCGTCCCATATCACTCCAACTGCAAACGCCCCACACCATTACAGAGCCTCCACCATCGTGAACAGTCCACTTCTGACATGCAGGGTCCATGGATTCATGAGGCTGCCTTCATACGCGGACATGTCCATCCGCTCGATGCAGTTTGAAACGAGACTCGTCCGAACAGGCAACGTGTTTCCAATCATCGACAGTCCAACGTCAATGTTGATGGGCCCAAGCGAGATGTAAAGGTCTGTGTCGTTCAGTCATCAAAAGCCCATATCGATTATCTTTCGCTGAATGGTGGGTACGCTGACATTTGTTGATGGCCCAGCACTGAAACCTGCAGTAATTTGCGGAAGGGATACACTTCTGTCACGTTGAACGATTCTCTTCAGTCGACGTTGGTCGTTCTTAGAGGATCTTTTTCCGGGCGAAGCGATGTCGGAGATTTGATGTATTACCGGATTCCTCATATCCACGGTATACTCATGAAAACGTCGTATGAGAGAATCCACACTTCGTTGCTACCCGTGTCCCATCGCTCGTGCGCCGTCTGTAACACAACGTTCAAACTCTTAAATCTTGAAACCTGCCATTCTAGCAGCAGTAACCGGTCTAACAACTGCGCCAGACACGTGATGTCTTGTATAAGCGTTGCCGAACGCAGCGCCATATTCTGCCTGTTTACATATTTCTGTGTTTGAATACGCAGGCCTATTGTAGTTTCTTTGGCGCTTCAATTAATTTCCTGTTTCATCTTATTTCTTCCTCTTCTTCTTCTATAACGCGCTAGGTCGTGCTTGACGTCTAGCAGCTACATCTGATTCTTCCGTGGTTGTGCAGGTCTTCCAATCTCCATTTTACCTTGCGTAACGGATTACCATAATTTCTGTGGTAACCTTGACTCCTCCATTCACAACATAAGGTATACCCATTTTTGCCAAATTTTGTTGACCTTTCTGTTTAAATAAAATATTTTTAATTCCTCCCTAATATCTATATTTTGTTTATAGTCTAACTTTGTATATCCTGGTATTGTCTTGAAGAATTTCATTTAGTTGACCTGTAACCTTACTTAATCTATTTTTCATCACCCAAAATTCGTTTCAGTACAACCATTTAGCTAGAGACAAAACTTCAGGGAATTTAAGATAAGTTTCTGTTCTTACTTTATTTAGGAGGGATCTTTGTAGTGGTCAACTTAAGTAACTGAACATCTCAAGTCGGAGGTCTTGATCTAACTCTTCTCTGTACATTATCACGGTCCTCAAAAATTTCAATTACGTTCTTGCTATATGTTGTAGTTTTCTATTGCTATTTTTTCCCTACTAGGTGTTTCCCACAGAAAACTATGGCCTTCTGTGTATCTATCGATACTGATATGGTTTACATGTATCTGACATATTTTGTGTGGTTCATAAGCAGCTCTCTGTAGTCCATCTTCACTGGTCGATATTAAAAAATCATCATCTGCAAACAGCATCGTCATTATATAATTTTGTTGATTAAAATCGTTTGTGTAAATCTGCAGCTTCATTTTCCACTGCCGTACAATTTCGTCATCGTTTGTATTAAAGAGCAGTGGCAAAAGTCTGCAGCCTTACCGAACTGCCAATTTTATACCTCCTATTCTTTTCTCGTTATCCCCAATTATTTGGATTTATGTATTATCACAGATTTTCTGAATTACCTGTACAAGAAGTATTAGTATGCCTCCTCATTTTAATATCTGTTTACTTTATCGAAGGCCTCTATATAATCTATGGAAAGAAGGTGTGTTTGTTTTAGTATTCTTTGTGCTTCTCTATAATTTGTTGTAGTACAGATGTATTGTCCGTATAACTTTTCCTTTTTCTCAGTCCACTTTGTTCCTCTGATAGAATGTACTCCATTATGGGGCTAGGTCTTTTGGTTATTACTCCGACACATGTATTGTACCCCGAGTTTAGTGACGGTATCTTTCCCTAATTTTTGTGATTTGATCTTTCGCTCTTCTTCATATTGGTTTTATGAGCAACATCTTCTATTATTTTGGTATTTCTTTCCTTATCTAGCGAAGATTCAGAAATCAGACGATCCTAGTTTCAAATCCTGCTGAAGAGTATTTTATAACATCGTTATTTATCCTGTCACTTGCAACTGCCTTTCGGTTCTTTGAATATCCGAGAGAGAGCTCCAATTCTTGGCATTCAATGTGATCTGGATTTGGTACCAAGGTTTCATCATTTCGTATACTCATTTCATTATTCATTTTTTGTTTACAATAATGAAACCAGTCGGTGTTCTTTAGTGCATTGGTATCTGCTATATCTTCTTTCTTATTTTTCAGGTGTCTCAGTATTCTGTGCGCAAACAACTGTTTCCCGAGGACATCATTTTCAATCCTGGCTAAGAAGTTATGCCACTCATCTGGCCGCATCTTCCTGCTTAGCAGTTTTATCTCTGTTGTTAGCTTCTTGCACGTTTCCTTATTCTCATGAAATGGGTTATATAGATATTTGACATATATTCTCTTTATCTCAACTTCCTCATCCATTTCTTTCTCCAAAAGATTTCTTTTTCTCGTTTACCTTTGTTTTGTGTTACCTAATACCTCACTGGCTACGACTGCTATTATTTTCTTAATTTGTTGCCATTTGTGATCACTACTGTCTGCTTGTAGAAGTCAACTAATTAGGTCTATCCGTCTTAGGTATAGCTTCTGGATAGATTCATGCTCTAGCAAGTATATTTTAGACATCACTGTTAGTTGCTATGAGGAAATTGTGTGTATTTTATATCATTTCTGACTCTAGGAAACATTTACTTGAAGTAGGAAGTGTTCCACATTTATATCTGTATAAATGCACATCTTGAAACAGAATAACTATTTTTTGTTAATTATAGTTGAACATCCTATGGCGAACCGTATGGAATTGTTAATATCTTTGCGTATGTAGAAGGAGTTCAAGACTCTGGAATTGTTAAAAACTACCAAATGGTTTTACGTGGTTGCATTGCTATTGATCGCATTGGTTGCATATCCGGTAACATTATCTATCGTTCTACGTCCTCCGTAAGTATTCTTGCATTGTTATCTCCACAAATTACCATGTAGTCGTTCTTATTTGTTTAGTGTTTTCTGAAAGCCTACGGCATCTCATTTTCTCTCTCCCTCTGGGCCGTACAGTTCTATACTGACTACATAGCCTCTAGAGATCTTATATCTTACGCTTCATCCCCTTTCGTTTATTCAAGTATAGCTTAACAATCTGTTTTTCAATCTATTAGTAACTGTTACAGTAATTCCAGCTTGGCTCCTCTGGATTATTGTACCCTACTACACAGGGTGGTCAGAAACAGTCCGAAAAGCTTGTAAGAATGTTGCGAGGTAGTGTGTGCTAAGGAATAACTGCTACAAAATACGATACGTTTCTCCGTTTCCTGTTAAATTAGAATTTAAGTCAACCTGTCAAGTAGTCACACGCGCAGATACGAGCAATCTGTTAAGAGACAATGACACCAATAGTTTTCTTTGTTTGGTTTCCTCATGCTAGACAAACGCAGCTTTTTCTCACCTAGCTTAGATTTATCGCGTCCGGAAGAAGCTCATTTTAACTGATATTGATCATCCGAACTTATAGTAATTCACGGACCACTTATGCCTATATTACGCGTGTAAGTGCTTGAATTTGTGCTCACAATGCCGTGATTGGCTAAAAATCAATGTATAGAATTGCCTTATCAACAATTATTTCTCAGTACAACCTACCCTGCAACTATCTTACAAGCTTTGCAGAAAGTTTCTGACTACACTATACGGTTATGGTATAATTCTCTGTATCGCTACCGAGCGAGGTGGCGCAGTGGTTAGACACTGGACTCGCATTCGGGAGGACGACGGTTCAATCCCGCGTCCGGCCATCCTGATTTAGGTTTTCCGTGATTTCCCTAAATCGCTCCAGGCAAATGCCGGGCTGGTTCCTTTCAAAGGGCACGGCCGACTTCCTTCCCCGTCCTTCCCTAATCCGATGAGACCGATGACCTCGCTGTCTGGTCTCCTTCCTCAAACCAACCAACCAACCAATCTGTATCGCTGGTTCCTTTTGTTTTCGTTTAGGTTCCTGTAATAAATGCTGTATCACATTTCCTCTCTTCTAGCACCTCTTTGTAATTCCCTTTCCTTTCTGGATATCCCACTCAAGTTCTATGCTGTTACGTACACATATACTGCATTACCTAGGTCTTTGTCCTTTGTATTTTTTCGGTTCGTCATATGGGTTCCGGTACGGCTTCTTCTCGTACATAGTCTCTCAGTGATTCCTAATTTCTCCTGGACATGTTACGAGAGCTGCTGACGTATGTACATATGTTTAACAATAGGCAGCTCTAAAGCTCTCAAACACTGAAGAAGAACTCAAAGTAATCTCGTGTCTGCTATAAGCAAGCAGTCAGTCATAAGAGTTCACAGGTAAAAATTCACCCACTACACAGGCAAATATTAATGAAGAATGTCACTGTATAAATATCTGACTGCTTGCATTACGCATTTCTACATTATCACATTCTTATATCCTTTAGTCTTAATGAGGTAATCAGAAACAAACCAAGACATCGACTTTGCCTTGTTTATGCACAACATTGACTTTAGTCAATCGAGATAATGGGCAGCATCCTTGACGACACTACCAATTAATATTTCCCATCAGAATTTCTTACACTACGCAATGTGACGGAGATTTGCGCTCACTGCAGTTAAGAAATATCAGATTTTTTTTATATAGTGCAGATGAAAGCTTATGAAATAAAAAAGACAGTGTGGATACCATTTCTATTTTTCTTTCTTATTGATGATTTTTTAACACGCATATTCAATGAACATATTTCTAATTATTTTCACAATGGTACCGGAAAAACTGTATTTCGTACTAACTACTGATTTTCTCCCTTGTTATGACTGGCATATCTGTGATACGAACAACTTTGATGTTGGAATATGCGGCAGATCATGGGCGGAGCTTAGGATATGGATTCGTGTGGAGGGGGGTGATTGGGCGGGACTTGTGCACCGTAGGGGGATGTCGCTAACGTTACGTATGCGATCGAGCGCAGACGTGCGCAAATCTTGAACAGAACTGTAGGCTATTGTGGTCCACCACTAAAGGCAATTTTATATTCATTTGCTATTGTGCTTTATGTGTTAAAACACTTATCAGAAGAGACAGTATTTTTCGATATAACACAGTGTTGAAAAAGTGTTTATACATGTGTCTCTTTACAAACGGTTTTTTTTCTAGAGTGATTGTGTGTCCAAGCTTTCTATAAGACCTTCGTACATTTGGTTCGTGATGTTTGCCGATGAACCTGTGTCCTGATTTTAGGATATATCGGGAGATGTTTTTATCCATGATTGAATAAATCTCCTCACTGGCTACGCATCGTCGAACCAAATGATAAGTGAACTGCACTGAATCAGTTTCTGAAGCTTCTATACAAAGTCCTAGGTATTGCCGGCAAATTACAGGCGACCGGCGGAGATCTGCAGAGGATCTTACACAACGAGTTTGTCGGGCAACATTACTTACTGTCTTACAATTTTCGGCAGTGAATACTGAATTCTAATCAAGAGCATTAAAGACAGGGAAGGAAATTTGTATGTTTCTCTGAGTAGATAATAACGAACGATTTTAACTTAATTAAACTACAATGAGAACCTTCGCTGTCAAGAGATAATTTAATTTCAACGAGCTAGCCTATTAGTTAATTACTCATTTCAGGTTGATTATTTCCTTCATGTATAGCAGGAATAAAGAAAGTAACAACGGCTAATTATTTACTTCAGGGGAGACCAAGATTTTAGCTCATGTGTCATGCCTAGGCCGTGAGGGCCAAAACGCTCACCCTGGCTGGGACATTAGCCCCACCACTAGGTCACTCTGTCTGAGTGCTTTTTTTTTTTGCAAACTGATGAGATACGGACATGCACAGGAGGTTTCAGAGTTTTGCACTGAAATTGCCATGTAATCGTGACTTATTTAGTTTCTTAATCGATGAAAGTTCATTCATATAAATGCGTCTGTCTAAATACTGCAACACTTTTGCAACCTCATTACGCAGTCTTGGAAACTCTACCTGAGGAAAACAATGTAGACGTCCTGGATAATTTTAACATGTAACGAATTGTCGTTAAAACGGGAATTACCTTGTAGATTAATCAGTTACATCTGCACTAGCAATCGGGTACTTTCAACTGAAATAGCAAACAATCTCAAAGACAGCTCGAAAGGAGGTGTAAGACTGACAGTGTCCTCAAAATATTTAGGAAACTATTCTCATAATTCTTTCAAGGCCTCAATGATTTCCTTAAACTTTACGTTTTCCTTAACGGCAGTGAGCTTAGGGTAATGGATTGCCTTTGTCAGAGTGTGTCTCTTCTACAATGCGATTTTCTTTCTAAATGCATTCCCACACAATCTGAAAGAAGTTACCTTGCAGTGTCTTACTGCGGGCAGTGTGCAGTCAAGTCCACCTGAACTGCGAAGTACGCATTCTATTCTTGATGATCCAATTTTCGTTCGTGCAATCTTTTTTTTCCATGATAAAGGAAACAGAAGCGAGTTTTTATGGAAAAATCGTAGATGGTATGGCCCTTGACTTAACCCACGTACTCTGCAGTAACATATGAAGTCTCCATACTCTTCGTTCGGTTTCACTGAAAAGTGTTGCAAGTAACAATGGAATAATGCGTGCCCCTTCAGGTATTCTACTATTCGTACTAGCAATTTCTTCACGTGCTACAGGCCAGCACAAAGTGCATTTTGATGTACAGAACGATGAATCTTGTCTGTAGATCGTTATAATTTTTTCCTCTTTCATTGTCAGCAATATCTTTAAAATTTTTCTGCATGGAACTGAAACATCAATTCATAGCAAATATGAAGTACCTGTCACGCGAATTGAGAATTTTCATCCCTCTCTTCTGTCATTCGTATTCATTTTAAAGGATGGGAACGATAGATCACTAGACTGTCTCGTTTGTTTTGCAAACGCCCACTGGACCTGTGAACGTCATTCATACCAAAACAAATATCGAAGGCTAAACAACGCCAACAGCAAGATTCTTAATGAACTGAAGGGCTTTGTGCTGACCGAATAATGTCACACTACAGTGCTAAATGAAATGTTGCGCTGCCGGCCTTCATTTATCTAATCCGCCAGCCACATTTGAATTAAAATTAAAGGTAATATTTTAGCCTGGGCTTCAGTGAAGCTCACAGACCGTCCCATCCCGCACGGTTCAAAAATGGTTCAAATGTCTCTGAGCACTATGCGACTTAACTTCTGAGGTCGTCAGTCGCCTAGAACTTAGAACTAATTAAACCTAACTAACCTAATGATATCACATACATCCACGCCCGAGGCGGGATTCGAACCTGCGACCGTAGCGGTCACTCGGTTCCAGACTGTAGCGCCTAGAACCGCACGGCCACTCCGGCCGGCACCCCGCATGGAAAGGTGCATTCGTTAAGGCGATTTCCTCTCGTACTTGTTAAAAATAACTATCGACTCTGAGGGGTGGTGACAGCAATGTTTTCTAATGTAGCAATGGAACATTTATTGAAGGAAGGGGAACTGTACGTCAACACATATTCGAAACATTGTCATTGAAAATACAGCATATACAGTGTGTTACAAAAAGGTACGGCCAAACTTTCAGGAAACATTCCTCACACACAAATAAAGAAAATATGTTATATGTGGCTATGTGTCCGGAAACGCTTAATTTCCATGTTAGAGCTCATTTTAGTTTCGTCAGTATGCACTGTACTTCCTCGATTCACCGCCATGATTTCATACGGGATACTCTACCTGTGCTGCTAGAACATGTGCCTTTACATGTGGTTCATGCGCGATGGAGCTCCTGCACATTTCAGTCGAAGTGTTCGTACGCTTCTCAACAACAGATTCGGTGACCAATGGATTGGTAGAGGCGGACCAATTCCATGGCCTCCACGCTCTGCTGACCTCAACCCTCTTGACTTTCATTTATGGGGGCATTTGATGGTTCAAATGGTTCAAATGGCTCTGAGCACTATGGGACTTAACATCTATGGTCATCAGTCCCCTAGAACTTAGAACTACTTAAACCTAACTAACCTAAGGACATCTCAGAACACCCAGTCATCACGAGACAGAGAAAATCCCTGACCCCGCCGGGAATCGAACCCGGGAACCCGGGCGCGGGAAGCGAGAACGCTACCGGACGATCACGAGCTGAGGACAGGGGCATTTGAAAGCTCTTGTCTACGCAACCCCGGTACCAAATGTAGAGACTCTTCGTGCTCGTATTGTGGACGGCTGCGATACAATACGCCATTCTCCAGGGCTGCATCAGCGCATCAGGGATTCCATGCGACGGAGGGTGGATGCATGTATCCTCGCTAACGGAGGCCGTTTGAACATTTCGCGTAACAAAGTGTTTGAAGTCACGCTGGTGCGTTCTGTTGCTGTGTGTTTCCATTCCATGATTAATGTGATTTGAAGAGAAGCAATAAAATGAGCTCTAACAAGGAAAGTAAGCGTTTCCGGACACATGTCCACATAACATATTTTCTTTCTTTGTGTGTGAGAAATGTTTCCTGAAAGTTTGGCCGTAACTTATTGTAACACCCTGTGGATGTAATGTTTCTAAGTTGCTAGTACCTATATGCTGGATGATTTCATGATGAGGTTACCAACTTTCAGGTGTGATGGAGAAGGGTAAATGTATTAATTTTAGGTAAAAAGCCAAGTCCGGAAACCAGCAGGTCGAATGGTATAAGAGATAATCTGCTCAACTTCCGCATTATCCTCGAACACCAGTCAAATTAAGGGTCGCAGCTTCCAAACCTTGATCATTACGCACAGAATTCCAGTTGAATATTCCAGAAAACCTTCTGATAAACTTTCCTGTTGTCGTACAATGACAATGCACTTAACTTTATGTCAGAGAGAGTGAAAATCTTAAGTCTATGGTACAGTAATAATGAATTCCATTTACGTGCACAATTTCATGAGCTGGTATATTTACAACGGCAGTTCAAAATGGCGCTTTCCGATCTGTCATACCCGTTCTAATATCCCGGGTGACGTCTAAACAGTGTCACAGGCAGCGATAATTCTTGTCAGGAGAGGCTCTTCATATTCGATAGACGTCTCGAACGCAGGACTATTCTCATGGCCCCACAAGAAGAAATCAAATTGGGTCAGATCAGGTGAATATGCTGGTCCAGAAACATGACCTCGTTTGCCATCCAGTTTTCGGAGAATGTCTGGTCAAGGTGTTCACAAACACTCAGTCCAAAGTGAGGTAGGGCTCTATCGCGCTGGAACCATATGTGTTTACGTATAACATGGGTAATACGTCGCTTGTAAACACGGCGTACGCTAGTGCATTATGCGAGGAGAGAGAAGAAATGGGTCTGATATGTAGTCATTGACTGTGCCTGCCCACTCGTTGATTCAGAATCTGTGTTGATAGCTCTTCTCATCTGTAGCTTAGGGATACTCATCGACTATTTAGCTCCCCGTCTCTAAGGGAACCTGCTTCATCAATGAAAAGTACATTCGCAGCAAAGCGAGTATCGACTGCAAGGCTCTGAAAGATTCATTGGCTGAACACTACACAAGATCCGAAGTCATCAGAAGTCAAAGCATGTGGGTGGAGCCGCGTGGGGTAGCCGCGTGGTCTGGGGCGCCTTGTCACGGTTCGTGCGGCTCTCTCAGTCGGAGGTTCGAGTCATCCCTTGGGCATGGATGGGTATGTGTGTTGCTTTTACCGTAAGTTAGTTTAAGCTAGATTAAGTAGCGTGTAAGCCTAAGGACCGATGACCTCAGCAATTTGGTGCCATAGGAACTTACCACAAATTTTCAAATTTCCTGTAGATGGAAGGCTGAGAAACTGCGAAGCAGAGTGTCACGCTACTTTTCATTCTAGCGCTATGTTATTATGCAAATTGGGTACATTTTTATACGCTAATTAGAGTTGATTTGACATGCAAATCAATAATATTTCAAGCTGAATCCAATCAAAATCCGGGAGACTGTGGAAAAGCGCGTTTATTTTCAATTGCAGTCAACAACACGTGATTTCATCTTTTTTTCCATCTAAATATTTGTAGGTTTTCAATTGCATGGTACCGGGTATAGGTTTACACCATCTCTGCGTGCTGTGCCAGGCGCAGACCAGCAAGGGCAGTGCAACAGAAGAACAGTTCCAACCCCCTCTGGTGCTGCGTTAAGGAAACGGCAGGACGGATGCTATGGAAAGCCAAGGATTGTGCTCTATTGGTTTTTTGGAGAGATTTTTCAGACAGGAACACTCTACATTTTTCTGCTAAGAACATAGATGAAATATTTCCGTGGTGGAGAGATGATTTAGTGCATAAAATTGACAGTTTTTTTGCCATTATTAAGAGAAAACTTTCTAGTGGAAATGTCGATCTCGGAAGCTTTCTAAATGACGCGCTCAATTCCTGGGGATGACGTTCATACGCTTTGGGCACCTGTTCTGCATCTAGCCCAGCATTTTCCCCTGTCCTTTTCTTTTTGCTCTTTCTACGTTCCCGCGCCATAATAGAGCACGCAAAAGGTGTCAGATTTAAGACATCTGGATTGGCTGGAATACATTGGGATACAACTTTTAGGTAATGTTTCTGGAAGAGTAGTTTCAGTCTTCCTGATTGGAAAGGCCGTATTTGTTCTACGATGGTGGGGGAACAGCGGCGTCTGCTTAATTTTTCCATTCGTGGAACGAAAATTTTAATTTCCGATTGACAATTTCTGCTTCAGAAGCGGGAAACGTCCACAGAACTGATGCGATCTTCGCTTTTAGCGTCATTTCGAATATTGTTCTGAGTAGAACAACTTCTAGCACTGCTTGCAGGTGGGATACTTCGGCCTCTGTTTGTCTGCTTGCAGCAGGGTCACTTCGCGTTTCAAGTCCGCAAATAACACGATGGCTGTATCCAGTTTTCGTCGAAAGCGCTGGGAGAGTTCATTCATTTGTTCGTAAGGGGAGGCCGGTGGTGTTTGCCTTCTTTCAGTCAGCGATGACAGAATCGAGGACCAAGAGCTGCAATCGTTCTCAAACGATTTCACTATTTGGAAAAAAAATCATGTTTGCTTAACTTATAGCTTTATACGTCCATGATGATCTGTCCATCATTTCGTTAATGGTCATAGTTATTGTGATATTTGTTTGGAAGTAAAACACTGTGCGAAATTGGAAAAAGTTTGCAATGGAAAATAGGGGTTGCTATGATTCTGCATCAGTTGCATATTACATAACGTGTTGCTGCAGATTAAATTTAGCTAACATATTGAACTTTTCTTTAGACTTGGGAGGTGATCTACAGTCATCGATTTTGTGCAAACTGATCTGAGGTAACACACTCATTTGCTATCATTCGCGTCAACAATAAAGCCAGAATGAAACATCCATAACATTAATTGTATTTTCTAAACGGTTTGAGATATCAAAGTGAGATTTTGGCAAATAATCGCACGCAAGGAGGAGACTCTTTTGCCAAACGGTTATTATGCAGAACGTCATCATCTACTATGTTATGCCACTAGCTACATACTCTTTCGATGAAAGAACGTAATTTTTAAGGCCCATAGATAGCTCGTGAAACAACATAAGTGAATACATTATTTTTTTTATGCTGAGGATGTGGTTTTTCATAAGCTCCTGACTTTACGTTTCCTCAGTTCGTCGCTCGATAAACTTAATAAACCGCTGTCTCAGAATTATCACGCAGTCGCATCTGCACAACATGTTAGCTAGATGAAACTGTGTAATTTCCGCTGTGTTTTGGCAAAAGAAGCAAATTTTAACATCGAAACAAGTTGAATGTCTAGGTTTTACTCAAAATTCTCCACTCGCGCCGCTGTTCTGAACGTTACAAATGGTCAACAAGTGAGGCGAAAACAAATTCAGCGGAATTGTTTTTAGATTCTAGCCATATCAGAGATGACAGATCTATGTCACCATGCAAGTGTAGTTCAGTAGCTTATGAAAAACCGCATACCAAGTACAAAAATAAACATGTTATGTCTTCACTTATCTTGTTTCAGAAATTGTGAGTGTAGGCTTAGGCTTCAGTTTAGTACTTCGCTACCCCCCCCCCCCCCCCCACCCCACACACACACACACAGCCCTCGAATTTCACGCATCACTCCCGCCCATAACCTCCACCACGACCACTCTCCCCTCGTGTGCCCTGCCGATGGCGTGTCTACCAGTCACGTTATTCAGTGGGGACTCTATGCACGGCACGGACACTTCGGTCTCCACGCTGCTGTCGAGACACTTTGCAGTCACGATACTCCACACAGGGACTTCGCCAGCAGACTCAAAATCAATGGATTAATGGATTAGACTTTGTCCGAGGGCTGTGCAGCACTAATGCCCACACAGCCGCTCTTATCGAACCATCGGCGTCCCCCACAACCAAAGCATTCACACTCCAACGATGGTGACCTTTAGATTTACAGAGAACTTTGAATTTAATAACCCATAATAATTTCACTGTTAGGTTTTGTCTGGCCACTGGGACTGGCACAGTAACACAACAAGCACGCATGCAATCACCGATGTCGAGTCGCGGGCTCGAATCAGTTGAAATTTTTATTTGTTAGAGAGCTGAACTTACTATCAGGTAGCTTTGCTAATCGTAAGTTATTTCAATGTTATCTTGCTTTATCTTTATTATTCTTGTTGTTGTGTGAGCAGTAAATTGTACTGAATTATTTGGCAATGTTTTTCAAATGGTTTAATTGGCTCTGAGCACAATGGGACTTAACATCTGAGGTCATCAGTCCCCTACAACTTAGAACTGCTTAAATCTAACTAACCTAAGGACATCAAACACATCCATGCCCGAGGCAGGATCCGAACCTGCGTCCGTAGCAGTCGCACGATTCCGGACTGTAGCGCCTAGAACCGCTCGGCCACCGCGGCCGACTTGGAAATGTTTTTAAATAAATCAATTTGTGCCAATAAATTGTGGAATTTATCGCGCACTTGAATTTCATTCTATGACTAGTCATCCCTTCGTATAATTAAAGAAACAATGTTATTACCCCCACCCACTGATCCATTGCTGGGCACAATTCACTAACACCATTGCACATAGCTTAAATAGCGTGACTCGTTTGTGGAGACATTTAGACAGATAACTGACTAACATCATTTCTCACTCTCTTTAATAGCGAGGGGGAGTTTTGGAAGGGGTGTAGCTTCATTTTCTGTAACACTTGCTATACAGTGCCCTGCGAAGTATTCATTTCACGTGCCGTTAGCAGGTGCCTCCTCTTCTCGGCAAGCACTACACCTTCTAAGTCGGGAGTCCATGTAGTTCGTCGTCCTCCTCGGTCATTGTACTGTCCTGTTTCACTTCATCGTTGGAACAGTTTTGGGAACATGGTGTGCGCCGGATGTCTTCCACGCGGTCATTTGGTCCTGCTCAACTTCTCCCTTTATTTGTTACTTCATTTGCTCGCCCACGAACGAAAACAATATCTGCAAGTTCCGTCACCGGGCACAACTCCATTTGATTATGGGTGGTCGACATTAGTGCTTCAAGTTGTAAACAGAGACTGCAGTTTACAGCAGTACAGATATTGTACACAAGGATCGCTGATGTCAATGTACACTAAGCCACCAGAATTGCATTATTGAGTTATTATCCCAACCTCTACACCTAAGTGCTCGTCGGGATCTCAGCTGCATTGGTACTGTTATTGCGTTCCACTGTCGAAAGTACAAGACCGATTTTCGCTTTTAATTTTCGACTCATTCGTTTCAGAACTATGAGCCCCTAACTCAGATTGATATCCTTCTCCAACGTCGCTGAACACCCCATGGAGTCATCCTGTATTTTGCGGTGTTTCAAAAGTCTAATCAGGAAACATCTCGTTTCTTTATCGCTTGAGCGACGCCAGGTAATAAATGCTAATATATATATTTATTTATTTGTAGTATGTTAAGTGGAGACTTGTTATTTAAAAAGATTTTGTTTCTTTTCTTTCATGTCGAGCGCGGCAGCAAGATGATACAGTGGGGACTCCAGACGCGGCGGACGACGAGAGCTAACCACTATTGTATCGTAGTCGACGGGCGGCGGCTGGAAGAACCGCTGAAACATCATGCTGACCATGATTAAAATACGTTTTATGTTTTCTTTATAAAAGGAAAAAGGAGTTCAATGTTGAATGGGGAATGATAAAGTTTGTAAATGGATGTCAATCGGTTATCAACTGTTAAATAAACTTCGAGTTGGAAGTTAAAACAGTCAGTTTTCTCTGTTGTTACGACATATATCGTAAATATTACTTATGTGCGAAATTTGCAAATTTTATTACAATTGAGACTGCTTGAATAGATCCTGGCACAATTTTATCAGGTGTGTGGACGATTTTCAATAATTAACTAGTTTAAAGTTTTAATAATGAGAAGTCGACACATATTGATATTTTGAAAATAGTCGATACTGTCAAGTGTGTTAGGATTCTGTTTTAAAACTTTATCGGCGATTGTGGTCGGGAAGATCGGTTTTAAAGTGGAATATTTCGTTGACTGAGAACAGGATTGATTCTTTAGTGACATTAATTAATTATTTAAGGAAAAATCAGGAGATTTGCAATTTATTCTGGCAAAGATATCAAGGGTTGTCAGACCGCACAACGAATATATAGAAACTCTGTGACTTTGTTGAACTGTCAGAAAATTTTTTACGATAAAACTCGTCTACAACAGGGACTGGTGAATTTTGCGGCGTCTATCCTTATCTTTTAGGTTGAATCTGCTACTGCTCAACGTTTTGCTTTATGGATTTTTCAAGTAACTGGGAAAAGAACTTATAATTTGATCTGCGGCGGACCGTCGATATTGGATACATGGTTAGGCTGTTGTGAAGCTTGTTGGTTTGCAGATTGACTTTCTTTCCCCTGCTGCAGACATCGTTGCTGAATTGCTGCGACAGGATCGGCGGTTCAGTGCAATTTCTTAACAACAATTCATCTAGTTGAACGCTATACATAGTCGTAAAATGGACAGTGAATATTAACTCTCTATAAAGTAGCAACTGTGGCACCCCATATGAAGCTATGCTGATTACATCATACACACTCTCCTCATTCATTTTCAGGTCGCGCAGTTCTTTCATTAGACGGGCACCGGTAATGTTTCTTAATGTGAGTTATACACTCATTCAGTAATGTAATTATGGGGCTTATATTCTGGAACTAAGCCGACGGAGAGGCAAAAAGAGCTTCCAGACTTGGAAGCCCCTGGCGATGATATTGCGTTCACTGGTAATGCAGGAGACAGTTCACGGTAATGTCCGAAGAGGATGACGCTTAAATGAACAAACCGAACCGCTGTGAGCAAAATTGTAGTCATATACGCGCTGAAATATATGATTAATTTTCTCTTTTTGACAGTCACTTGGCGTTATGACAGTAAATTGCGAACACTTTATTGGTTAATTGGGTTAATGACTGTGTGTAGAATCCCCCGTAGCTGTGATGATAATAATTAATGTATCAATTTGTAGGATGGTCCGTTTGGGGCTTATTAGAATGTAGCAGAGGCAAGTGATCGATTTCCGTTACAATTTGCTAACTGTATCTCTTTTTCAAATGTTTGCTATGCATAGCGTTAGTCGTTGAATCGTTGAAGGCCAGTGCTGAGTTAGCATCCTCGTCAGGGCCAAGCTTAGCAGGCTGTAAGACCGTTGTAGTCTATTGTTATACACGCTCATCCCACTGAATTTGGATGATTCTTAACTGAAATAGTTTTCTTTCCGGTCATCGCATACGTGTACATGATGAATAGTAGTAGAGACAACACGCTACATATAAACGTCACCGTGTTGCCTACTTATAAAACGAGTCTGTTTTATTTAAGAGTATTATAGGCATCAGTTATTTAATTTAAGTGAAAAGTTTGCTCTGAAAGGGTAAAGCCACATGCCATTTACTTGGCTGATTGAGTTACACTACCTAACAATGGTCAACCAAAGGCATGCTCATATTACAGCTATAGTTCCACGTTCACATAGAAGTTTTCCGTTGCTGCAGTGCTTTCTTCAAAACACACTCCACTTTCACTTCAAGAATCTCCCATTCAGTGAATTCAAGGCAACGTAATTTTAAACGGTAAAATGAGTATATATCTGCAACTTCCTCAGTGGCTCCAAAATGCGACTACAATTATTTATGAAAAGGAATCATAATAAATTTATAAAAGCCCCATGAACAAAGCATGGAAAATACTGCCGTCACATGAATCTCATTAAGTTCATTAAACTGAAAATATCTTTAAAACTGACAACAACTATCGGCATTTATCTGCACAGTTAATAAAAATTATAATTATGACTTGTCCCATCACTGAGCTCTGATTAACAGGTTCAAAACTGGTGGCTGAAGAGAACTGCTGTTGTCACACCACACCAGGCGGTAAACATCGTTAGGAGGCGCCATAGTCGCACTGCCCAGCGTTCGACTATATCGCAACAGTACAGAACTTTTTAGTCGGCGCAATAAGTGTTGAGATAAAAACAGGAACCGCCAAAGATGCAGCTAAGGACACGATACTGATTTGTACGCTGATTCCTTTTATAATTAGGGGCACCCTCCTCAAACAAACCTATTAATCACTCACTCTAGTCCTATCATTCGACGGAAGGATTCCAAACTCATATTTAATCAACATTTTCAAAGCGTCAATTACTTTTTGCGAATCGACTTCATACATCATTCCACGCGAAAACCGAAAGAGCGCCTGGGCCTCGAACAATGCCTTTGTATATTGTTGAACGAAACATCTCACGTGGGTTACACTTTACTCAAGGAAACTGAAAACGTAACTTTAAAAACATATTTTATTTCTTTTTGTTTATGGAAGTAATTTTATAAAATGGAAGACATGAAATTATTACAATTATTAACATGATGAGGCGTGAAGCGTTGTCAGCGGACACTATTATTGGTGGCGTTAACTAATTTAAAGGTTTTAAAGTCTATTTTCTGTTTCTTCACTTTGAAGAGCATTATTAAGTGGCATTTTTCTTGGTTGCCTTAGTTGATAATGAACAAGAATTTCACAAGTATGTAGATACATAAGATGTTACTTAAAAATATTGCCCATTCTTGTATAATTTCTGCGAACGCCAACGATTTCCTATTCTGACTCACGGGTGTCTTATGGCAGTACAGAACAAGGACATCCATTGCACAGATACTTTTAATAAGAACAACATGCAATGTATAATCTAAAACATCCTGCGTAAATAATTAAAAAGTAGAATACACGGGATGTAAAAGCATTGTTCATTTACTCCCTTATAACATTTGTTGTTGATAATCAGTCGCAAGTAATGCTGACAGTTAACACAAAACAAGGAGAAATGACAGAAGCTATCAATCACTCTGCCTTAATGGGGCACAAAGTGGAGTAAAATATACAGTTTTAAAATATTCCATCGCCTACCTGTTGATGTGAAAAATTTAAGAGACAGTCTTACCAACTTCAAGAACTATTTGTTTCAGTGATTAGTTTTGTTTCCAAACACATGGTTTCGGGTGTAATGATGATAATGATAAAGTCCTGTACTCCTTTAGAGAGCGTAGGGGAACTATACGAGAGACCCGCACCGCAGTACTAGGCAAGGTCCTAGTGGAGGTGGTTTGCTATTGCCTTCCTCCGACCGTAATGGGGATGAATGATAATGATGAAGACGACACAACAACACCCAGTCATATCGAGGCAGGTGAAAATTCCTGACGCCGCCGGGAATCGAACCCGGGACCCCGTGCTCGGAAAGCGAGAACGTTACCGCGAAACCACGAGCTCCGGACCGTGTCTAATTACACCTAAAATATTAATTACATTAATGTACAAGCCAGTCATCAAAATACTCCATACATAGTCATTTTTATCGCGTAGATATGTTATATTTGTAAACCAATTGACACATTACGCTTTGTAGTGTAAGACTACAACTAAAATACATAGAATTTGTAAATAATTAAGTATGTAATTAATTTGACTCATCATTTCTTCCAGAACATAGACAATGAATGCCATAAAACAAAATTAATCTTCGAAAAAGAATGTTTGTTTACCACATACCTAATGCCGTAGCTATCAGATGTAGAATCTACCCGGTGTCAGCCAGTACGCCTGATAAAGTTCATTTGGGTTAAATTATTAAGTGGTCAAACGTTAATTTTCATTCAAAACATGAGGGGGCTGTACATTTATTTCATGTAGCGCACATGTCATACGCAATGTCTGCTAATTACTTAATATACGAATGTTAATTTTCGTTGAAAGCTTCATTACTGTAAAATTGTGGTCACCATAAATCGTGTTTTAATGACACCTCTGATTTCCGTGAAATATTCACAGCACATATCCTGTTAAATGCTACTTTCTTCTAAATATAACTTGAACTATTACTCCCCTTACGCAGATATTAGTGAGATCAGCTGGATGGGGTGGAAATCTATTACTGAACTATGAAGTTACAATGATTTAAGATGCGTGCTCTTTTTGGAATATTTCTCCAGTGACGCAAAGACTGACAACATCGTGAGATGACAAATGAAATTATTTTGGCGATCCAGACAAGCTCTTTACTATTTAATTGTTGTTATAATAATTGAATACTATATAGATGTAGATTGTTAATTGAATGCTTGAAATTTACACAATTTTTGTTTGGTAACTTTGCCACATTCCTCTCACGCCTATTCCTAGTGTTGCTATAAACAGGCAGACGTTTTGCCCTTGAGCTGTTACCTTGGTACCGTGCAGATATATTGGGCCAGTCCATTTCACTGAAGGAGGCAAAATGAGGGTAGATCACCACTGCGATAGGCTTATGTAAGGCATTTAGTCATTATCCTTCCTGCTCCGTGTTGTTCTTTCTGATGACGCCCCTCGTGTTTGGTTGTGTAACTGTACCGTAAAATGGTAAAGTGTGGCTTGTGACAAGACTGCTACAGTTCATAAATTAAAACCGGGATCTTATCGCGATGTCTTTATTGGGAATGAACACCACGAACTTTACATTTATACTCTGCAGTTACTAACAAACATAAGTAAATGAAGATGAGATGGGAGATATGATGCTGCGAGAAGAATTTGACAAAGCACTGAAAGGAGTAAGTCGAAGAAAAACACCTGGGGCCGACGACATTTCCTCAGAATTATTGATTTTCTTGTAAGAGTCATCTGTAGCAGAACTATTTCCACTGGACTGCAAGATACATGGCACTGACGAAATATCCTCAACTTCAAGAAGAGTGTAATGCTGAGAAGTGTGAATATTATCGAACCATCATTTTCGTGAATCATGGCTGCAAAATATTAGTAAATGTTATATACAGAAGAATGAAAAAACTGGTAGACGCGCACTTAGGGAAAGATCAGTCTCTAACGACATTAAACGTCTCTACTTCGTAATCGGTACGCATGCGATATCATACGCCGCTTAATATGTACCAAAACGCTGCGCAAGTAAACTGGTTTCTTACGGAACTCATACCTCGGGACCTATTGGTGATAGAAAGTAAGTCAAGTGTTTTAGATAGCGCTTGGGCCAGGGACCATTTGAATAACCAACAGAAGGATCGTCGTATTATCACTATCCTGCAGTACAAGGACAAGGTATGGATATTACACATTTCTTCTTGCTTAGGCAAATGGAGACAATCGGTTGGTATTTTTTGCATTTGATTTGATCTACTATGGGCCTCAAGAGGCTTATGAAAGCACCATTAGTTCCTTATAAAACCCCTCAAAAAATTCATTGTGGCACTTTTTCGTAACAAAACAGACCAGCGGATAGCAAGACATTCCATTAGTTTGAATATACATTCAGAGTCTTTTATTTTGAATTGCTACTCGTCGCTGCTTTGGTAGAGACTCGGTACGAGCTCGCTAAGAACAATAAATGTATATTTCGAGGTGTGTGTGGCTTTAAACTGAAGTCTCTTACAAACATTAACCACATGTAAACCTTTTGGATAACATTTAGGGTATAGGACGTTTCCGCAGCGTTTAGTGAAGAATTTAAGGAGTTGTCCTATCGAGAAACAAAAATACTGCATGTCCACCCCAAACCTTTAAATATCATTTTGATATTTGACTTGCGCTAAAGCACAGTGCCAGTATCCATCGCTGAGTCATGAATCAATATTGACTCATCCTAAAATATAGTGAATAGTTCTACTTTCTAATTCCAGTCGGCATTCCTAGGAGGAAGAAGTATGAAAATAATTCTGTTAATCATACTTAAAACTGTTAGTGATTTTCTCTTTGAGTAAATATTTAGCTTGCGGTACAAGAACAAAGCTAACCATGACTTTGACGATTTTTTTCAACAATCATTCTACCAGAGTTTTGAAACAAAAATGAAGATAGTTATTCTTTCCAGATTTTATTTACTCTAGTGTAAGCAAATTAATTTATTCAAGTACTGTTGCAATGCACCGCATAAAAAGTTGTGTCGATCCGATTTCTTTCGTGGACAGACCACAAAAACATAGTATTAAATGCAACGACTTTTCGACTTAATATCAATAACTCTGGGTCAGGACGTTAAATACGTATAAGGTAATTGAAATAAAAATGTAAAACTGTAAAGAAGTAACTGTTACTGTATTAATCAGAAAACAATTTCACCACAGCTGTTGATAACACTACTATGGCTTTCCTTGATATGGCTAGTTATGAAATCTAATGTCAATAGCTTCCCTTCTCTGAAGCAGTGCCGTTGAGAATTTAGTGCAGAAATGCTTTAACAGTATCCTCACGTCTTATATATATCTGTATCATTATGCTTATATGTACATATATGTATCATTTACATATACGAAACTCACCATGCTGCCTACTTTTTGGAACAGGTCAAGAAGTACAAAGATGTAATTCTTGTAACACCACAACTTTGCCTACAATTATCTTGCTCCCACCATTACAACTCACAAGAAACGACCTGTTATTACGAAATTCATAATTATTGCCTTCCACCATCAATTTCACCAATATTAGCACAAAATACTGAAATGTTGAAGAGCACGCCATTACGTTACCACCTTCAACCAATGCCAGCTGGATGCTTCCTTCGTTACAGTCTCTCCGCCGGCCTCCTCGTTCTAAAGAAAGGTGTTCCAGAAAACAAATAAGACAATGCCACGTGCTAACCCCCATACCGTCACTGCCCTCTGGGTCTGGCTATTGTGCATTTCTTCCACATACAAGATGGGCTGAAAACGGAAACACGTCAGAGAAATCTTGCCAGCTATAGCCTTATACACTGCAGAGCCAAAGAAGCTGGTACACCTGCCTAATATCGTGAAGGGCCCCCGCGAGCAAACAGAAGTGCCGCAGCAAGACATGGCGTGGACTCGAATAATGTCTGAATTAGTGCTGGAGGGAACTGACGCCATGAACCCTGCAGGGCTGCCCATAAATCCGTACTAGGGTTCGGAGATATCTTCTTTACAGGACGTTTCAAGGCATCGCAGAAATGCTCAATAATGTTCATACACGAGGAGTTTGGTGGCCAGCGAAAGTACTTAAACTCATAAGTGTGTTCCTGCAACTACTCTGTAACAATTCTGGACGTGTAGGGTGTCACATTGTCCTACTTTAATTGCCCAAGTCCATCGGAATGCACAATGAACATCAATGGATGCAGGTGATCAGACAGGATGCTTACTGACGTACGTGTCATGTCTCAGAGTCGTATCTAGACATATCAGGGATCCCATATCACACCAACTAAACACTCCCACACCACTACAGAGCCTCCACCAGCTTGAACAATCCCCTGCTGACATTTAGGGTCCTAGGATTCATGAGGTTGTCTCCATACACGTACACGTCCACCCGCTCGAGACAATTTTAAACGAGACTCGTCCGACCAGGCAACATCTTTCCAGTCATCAATAGTCCAATGTCGGCATTGAAGGACCCCGGCGAGGCATAAAGCTTTGTGTCGTGCAGTCATACACGAGTGGGCCTTCGGCTCCGAAAGCCCATAACGATGATTTTCCGTTGAATGACCCAGCATTGAAATCTGCAGCAGATTGCGGAAGGGTTTCACTTCTATCACGGTGAACGATTCTCTTCGGTCGTCGTTGGTCCCATTCTTAGAGGATCTTTTTCCGGCCTCAGCGATGTCGGAAATTTGATGTTTTACCAGACTCCTGAAATTCATGGTACACTCGTGAAATGGTAGGACGGGAAAATCCCCACTTCATCGCTACCTCGGAGAAGCTGTGTCCAATCGCTCGTGCGCCGACTATAACACCACGTTCAAACTCACTTAAATCCTTATAACCTGTTGTTGTGGCAGCAGTAACCTATCTGAAAACTGCGCCATACACACTTGTTGTCTTATGTAGGCGTTGTTGATCGCAGCGTCTTATCATGCCTTATCATGCCATAACTGAATACACGTGCCTATACCAGTGTCTTTGGCGCTTCAGTATATATACTATCCATCAAATACATAAATGCGTTGGCCCACGTAACTTCATAACCGTCTAAAGTTTGGTGAATTTGATTTTGTTTTTCTGTGCAATACGTTTTGTAATTGCAATCCTAATAAAAACGTTTGGTCATAGACTTTTGCTAAAGATGCCAAACGGAGGCGAACTCTGTACGCCTTTTGCTGTAAAGCAAATAAGGTATTTCATTTATTCCCACAGATTCTGCACCGTCTTTTTTTGTCTGAGCACACATGTTTCTATGTATAACATATGATATTTTTTGAACTGTGTAAGTGGAATTCAGTTGCAATATCACACCTGATTATATCCAGCGATGATAACCATCACATTATATGAATTTCTGCATCTTTGTTTTCACAGGCTGTAAAGAAAGGATTGGTAATGAATGGTTTAAGGATAGAACAGCCGAACACATTACGTGTTCTTTCGTTACCTGTTTAATATCGCTAAGCAGAACCAACCTGAGTTAAAATTTCCGAGCATTTCTTTTCATTCCTTACGTATATTTTTAAGTAAAAATCATGCTACCTTCATCAGCCAATTACCTCCCAGCAATGACAAAGGCAGTCCATTCAGTGTCCTCATATTAAGAGGAGAAATATGATAATTACGTGAATAAGTAATTTACGTGTTCTTATAGTAGTCATTAGCTTCATTGATCTATATTTTTTGCTCGGGTTTCCCGACCTTGAGCGTTTGTCTCACCCGTCACAGAACTGCGTTATAATCAGTATTTTTGTTTGCCGTGACGTACTGGTAAAAGTTTTCATAATAGTAATATACTAAGCCTTTTCTTGTACTATAAATCCTAGAGGGCAACGTTCCGCAGCTCATTAGCCTAATGGTTTCCCAATTTCAATATCTGACTACCACTCTTTTCAATGTAACAAATTGTTGATTCCTCAGGAAGAGCTCAGGCTCTAAAAATATGATTCATTTAATTATTTAAATCTATAATACTAAAATAGAATGCTCAGTTGCCACTGACAATATACTTTTACAATCATTCGGCAATATGTCCCACCCAATCGTTGCATTAAAACAATACAGAAAAGGTCAGATATTGAAAAAAATTACATAAATGTAAATGTAAAGTAATTCGGTTACAAGTTTCAGTTTCGGAGAAATGTATGAACACATGAGCAGTACGAACCCTACGACTTATCTTAGGAGATAGGTTGAAGGAAGACAAGTCTACATGCACAACATTTGTAGGTTTAGAGCATATTATTCACAGTTTCGACCGGCCTACAATCTTTGAAATTTTGAACTTAGCGCAGACAAAATACAGAGAGCGAATAGTGTGTTTTCTGCTTTCACAATAAGTAGACTGCAGTCGAAAGATGTGAAACGGAGGTAATACTTGTGAAGCGAGTGAGACGGGATTGTAACCTATGTCGGATATTAATCAACCTACACAGGGTGAGTCAATAACTATTACCACCTAGAATAACTCCGAAAGTATGATAGTAGCTGAAAGGTTTGTGGGACAAATGTGGCATGGGACAGCGGGGGCCATAATATGACGTCGGTTTTTTGTTGCTAGGCGGGGTCGCATTAGAGACATCACAGTCAAACATTTTTTCTTTGTTTTTTTTTTTTTTTAATGGGGTGCTATAGTTTGGTACTTATTTTCTGATAGCGGCTATCGAGACGAATCCAGTGATGTGTAACGGTAAGGTCTTTGAAGGACAACAAGATTCAAATAGGTGGCATGAACGTCAATTTACAGAAGGTGTTCGAAGTGATAACCACTGGTATCAATCTTCTTATCGTAGATTGAGTGGTATTCTTTAACACTTCAGCTCTTATCGCAATACCTGCTCTGAAAATTCTCTCTCATATATCGTGTAAATTGTAAATATTCTCCGAATACGGCATAAACATCTAGCGTGCCATTGACACGTAAACTCCGTTCGACGGTTTCGCAGTACAATACTAATAGGAACGGTGAGACTAGTATCGTCGAATCAAGCGAATGTGAATAATGTATTCCTTTGAAGAACAAGTCGATATGCTTCTCATTTACGGAGAATGCCAATTCAGTGAAAGCTGGAGGCTTATACGCTGAAAGATATCCTCTACGTACTCGCCTTACACGTCGTACATTTAAATATGTTTATGATAAATTGAGAACAATTGGATCTTTAACGCATCGGAAACATATCCGGCAAACGAAAGTTACTAACGAGGAAACAGAAACTGGTACTCTTGCCACTTTGGTTCGAGATCCTTGTGTTAGTTCGCGTCAAATCGCAAAGGAATCGGGCATGAGCCAGAGTAGTGTCGTTCGTGTTCTGCATCGCCATTAGTGTCATCCTTACCATGTCAGTCTCCACAAAGAATTAACTGGTACGGATTGTAGGCGTCGCATTGAATATTGCCAATGGGCTCAACTTCAGATTTAGAAGGATGACACATTTATTAAGTTGATTTTATTTACTGACGAGGCTATATTCACGAACCATGGAAAGATTAATTTGCATAATACACCATTATTAGGAAACTGAAAATCCATGTTGGCTACGGCAAGTTGCATACCAAAAACCGTGGTCTGTTAATGTATGGTTTGGGATTCTGGAGGACAGAATTATAGGCCCCTATTTCATCGAAGGAATTCTTAATGGTAGGAAGTACACAGCATTCATGCGAGAAATATTAGGTCTGTTGTTGGAAGAAATACCTTTATGAACAAGGAACAGAATGTGGTATCAACACGATGGGTGTCCGGCACATTTTTCGCTGATGGCTAGAAATGAGTTGCAGAGACAGTTCCCAAATCATTGGATTTGACGCGGAGGTGACGTGTTGTGACCGGCTCATCCACCAGACTCGACGCCTCTTAATTTTTTCGTGGGAGGATTCGTAAAAGAAATACGTTCCAACTACACCTGAAGATATGTGAGAGGGAATTGTCAGAGCATGTTCTTCGATAAGTGCCGAAGTCATAGGGAATACCACACAACTCATGATAAGAAAATTGCAGCACTGCGCTGATACCAATGGTTATCACTTCTAACACCTTCTGTAAATGGAGGTTCATGCATCTTTTTGACCTTCGTTGATCTTCAAAGACCTTACTGTTACACATCATGGGATACGTCTCGATAGCCGCTATCAGAAAATAGGTACCAGACTATAGCATCCCGTTTAAAAAACAAAGCTGACCGTGATAACTCTGATGCGACCCCACCTAGTGACAAAAAACTGGCGTCATATTAAGGCCCCCGTTGCTCAAAAATGTTCAAATGTGTTTGAAATCTTATGGGACGTAACTGCTAAGGTGATCAGTCCCTAAGCTTACACACTACTTAACCTGAATTATCCTAAGGACAAACACACACACCCATGCCCGAGTGACGACTCGAGCCTCCGCCGAGACCAGCCGCACAGTCCATGAGTACAGCACCTTATACCGCTCGGCTAATCCCGCGCGGCGCCCCCGTTGTCCGAAGCAATGTTTGTCCCATAAGCTACTATCACACTTTCGGTGCTATTCTTGGTGGCAATAGTTAGTGACTCACCCTGTATAGTGAACAAGGCGTAAAGGAAAACAAGGCAAAATTTGGAGAGTAAAGTTCAGGAGGAATAAATAAAAACTTTGATGTTTGCAGATGACATTGTAATATTGTCAGAGACGGCAAAGTCTTGAAAGAGCAACTGAACGGAGTGGTGTCTTTAACATATAATGCAAAGTAGTTGAATTAAGTAAGGCGATCCTTAGAAAGAGATTAGGAAATGAGACATTAAAATATCAGATGATTTTTGCTACTTGGACAGCAAAATAACTATGACGGGGTTAATAAAGAAGATATAAACTGCAGACTGCCCGCAGCAAGAAAAGCGTTTCAGGAAAAAAATTGCTAACAACGAGTATAGATTTAAGTGTTGGGAACTCTTTTCTTAAGGTATTTGTCTGTAGAGTATTGTTGTTCGAATGTGAAACATGGACAATAACCAGTCCGGAGCCGAAGCGAACGGAAAATGTTGAAAAGTTGTGCTACGGAAGAATGCTGACGACTGGATGGGTATATCATGTAACTAATGAGGAGGTGCTGGACAGAAACGGGGAGCCAGCAAGCCTAGCTACTTTGGGCCAATTTCTATAGTATATTCGCAATTGATCTTACTTCATTTGATCAACACTGAGAAGTAAATTTTAATTATTTTATTCAAGTTATGTACTTGATGTAAATGTTAGCTTTTACGCTTTGTGAGATATGATCTGCTATTACTTGTGTTTTGTAAATTCTGTGAGCGTTAATTGTTATATTGAGCAGTTTCATTTGATGCAGAAGTTTTGAAAATTAATTTCGCTGGAAGAAACTTGCTTAAAAGTTTTGAATCTGAAATCGTTCTCTTTTGGTAGTGCCCAGTCAAGTATTGGAAAGTATCTGTTAAAGGCAAAGATAAAGGACTTCAAAAAGACCAGTAAACCAACCAACTGATTACAACTGCTAATAAGGGACCGGTAGCTGCTCAGATTTCACATTATCCCGTAGGTGATCATATTCTATCTGTGCTGTGTGAGGTATCGGGTGAGCTGTGGCGTCCTGAAAATATTCTGAGTTGGCGTAGGCGCAAGGGCCGCTCGGAAAACAGGGGCTCGTCGGCAAACGCGTGGTGCCTAACGTTAGCCCGAGCAAGAGGGGTAGACGCAGCTCGGGGTCCCGGCTGACCGCGTGGCTGAGAATTCCTTGTTGACGCTGTGTCGTGGACTGCGCTTCGCGTCGATGAAGGAGATTTGTACGCCGGTAGTGCCAAAGATGGCGGACTTTGTGAAACCATAAAGGCAGACAATTCACAGTTCATGTAAAAATTAAAAATAGCCAGAGGAATCTTGATACCTTAAAAACAAACATGCACAATACCATTATTTGCACGACGATTCTGATAGTGTAATCAGATTTTCAATATCTTTTTAGTTTAAAATTCAGTATCTGACTGTAAATTATGAAGGAATCTCTAGCAACGAATTTCAAAAATCTAAACGGTTCATCCGATTTTGTCGATCGATATGTCCTTAGAAAGCTATTAGTGTAAACCTAAATTGGTAAGAATTACAGGCATGTAACTTGAATAGTACATGAGTTATTGGAGGTCAAAGTGGTCGATTACTATTGATTGCATCAGGCCATAAGTACTCCACAGTTACACGAGAAAACGATAGCATCATGCTTATATATATATATATATATATATATATATATATATATATATATATATATATATTCGTCTGTTTCTTTGTTTGTATCCGATATATACTATTCATGAAGATATGGGTCACATATTTACTGTGTTTTAGAAAGCACAGAAGCATAAGGCTACTGGCCTTCTTTTACTTCTATTCCTTTGATATATGTTTATTTAATCTGCTTACGTATTTAATAATGTGTGTTAGAGCTTGTTTATGGCCCAGCCATAGGAATATTTACTTAATTTCAAGTTATTTAAATGTAAATCCAGTATTTTGTATGTGTTTCAATATATTTGTGAGTGTGTGTTGGCTTGGAGACATGGCGGGAGCGCTCTAGCTAATCACAGCGCTCGTTACTACGGTAGGCGACGACCGAAGTCAATGGAGAGACTGGATGGAAGTGGAGGACGAGCATTGGGTCGCACAGGACACGGCGGAATGCTGGACGGGAAGGTGCAACGGACGGTCGCAGGAAATACTTGGAGAGTGTTGAGCAGTTTGTGCGTGGTCGCGGGACATAGAAATATTTCGTAGTGCCGACTTGTGCGCTTGCGAGCTTTCCGTGGCTTCTGCAGTGATGACGTAGTATGCGTTTAGAAGTGAATATCTCGCGAGCTATGTTGTTGCTCATAACCAATTATGTGAAGTAGGAATCTATTGTTACCCTGTTATTCAACTTATATTTTGTTTAATTGCTGGACCATTGACACCAGTAAGTGTTTTGCAGTAATAAGCGGCATTCTTAAAGGTACTTCTGCTAGCATGCTCATCATTTAAAGTCGTTAAAAACAGTACCTGCAGATTTTACTTAATTGAAATCTTTCATTTATAAATTTATATGTTACATTCAAAATTCGCAACTGCTGAGTGATAGGAACCTTCGACCATTCGATTCATGTGTATATTCATATTGTATACTGTAGACTCAGCAGTATTTGGCTTGGAATGCGGCAACTACCTATCCCAGCCCCTAGACAACGAAACCAGCCAAAACTTTGAATATTTCAACTCATCAGTCAAAGGGTACGTAGTTGAGGGCCACCATTAAATTTTTTGAAAGCCCGCAGCTGTGAACACTCTTTCGTTGTATGGGGACCCCACTAGCTCACCAGATACTGTTACTCATGCTAACACGCGATTGTTCAATTTTATTTATATTTTTCATGTCCGCTACGTAACGGAAAATTGCTCACGGTTTACGCTACATCACCCCACTCTCTTTTCTCAGTCGGAATAGACTTGGTTTTATTGCACCTGTTGATGCAGCTAAAATACTGTGAGAGCGGTCGTACCTATAAACAAAGGAATTTCAGTAGAAACGCAGTGTTAACTTTCGAGAAAGAGATTCATGGAACGATTCGCGAAAACAAAGTGATCTGTTGGTAGGACATATCTTGAGGCATCAAGGAATCTTCGGATTGGTAATGGAGGGACCTATAGGGAGTCTAAATTGTAGAGGCTAACCAAGGGATGGACACAGTAAGTAAATTCAGACATGTGTAGCTTGCAGTAGTTATTCAGAGATGATAAGGCTTGCACAGGACAGACAAGCGTGAAGAGGTGTCCCAAACCAGTCTTCGGTCAACAACGACAACAACTGTCTCGAATATGTGAAGAGATTCCAGCCTATACGAAGATGTCCTCTAAGCACGGACAGTCTCATTTAGTGCGTTACAAAATTTACTATATAAAGTAGCATTATTCTGTATCTCCTTGTATATTCTCAGATCAACCTATGCTTGATATTTGTTTAGCAAAATTAGAAGTTTACAGCAATAGCATAATACCACTATTGTAACAAGGTTTTACCCTGACATTTTCTATCCAAAGAATGAATTATTATCATTAAAATTTGTAAATGAAGTGGCGACTGTTTGGCAATCATCTTTCAAGTCGTTTTCCCAACCATATATCAGCTAGTATGGGATCTTCTCAAGCAGCGAGCCACTCCCCACACCACCGACTTGCTATAAGCACCATCAATCCGGCGCTCTCTGGCCATGGAAACAAATTTGCACTATGGTCAGGTACCTCTCAATAAGTTACTATTCCAGAAAATGTTGTTATTTGTGAGTCCCTATTATATTTTAAAGTATAGTGAAAATACATTGAGGGCCCCATTGTGACAAGATCCCTTACAACTTGGCAAGCTATTGCATTGTTCGTTTCATTGTTATTCGTCACTTGCAAACAATAGTGTACCAAAAGGTTCAAATGGCTCTGAGCGCCATGGGACTTAACATCTGAGTTCATCAGCCCCCTATAGCTTAGAACTACTTAAACCTAACTAACCTAAGGACATCACACACATCCATGCCCGAGGCAGGATTCGAATCTGCGACCGTAGCGGTCGCGCGGTTTCAGACTGAAGCGCCTAGAACCGTGTGCCACACCGGCCGGCCAATAGTGTAATAACCCATCGTGGATATCAATGATTTATAACGTTTGAAAGATCACATCACTGTATTCTCTATCATCAATGCACATTTCCAAGGAGCGCAGTGCCTAATTTAATAATTTAATGAAGTAAACAGTTTTGAACATACTCGTTTCATTTTATTTTACGATGTGTTTTGACGTGCGCTCTCCCGTGTCCTCACTCCGCACTGCCTCTCAGTAGACTAACAGTCACGACGTCGTGATTTCTTTTGATTTTTTTAAATACTTAAATTCCATGGGTACTGCCTGTTGTTCGAGCAATGACCCAACGTGGAGTCAGGGACTTTTCTACTTACTAACAAGCGAGCTGATAGTGGGACAGAAGGTGTTCCAGCTGGCTACATTTGCGAAGGCGATTCCACTTCTGACGTACGTCTTACATCTACATCTACGTCGATACTCTGCTAATCGCATTGAAATGGCTGGCATCAAACTACCTTCACAATAATTCTCTTGTATTCCAGCCTAGTACAACGCGCGTTAAAAACGATCATCTGTATCTTTCGGTGCGAGCTCTGATCTCCCTTATTTTATTATGGTGATCGTTTCTCCCTATGTAGGTCGGCGTAAACAAAATATTTTCGTATTCGGGGTAGAAGGTTGGTGTTCGAAATTTTGTGAGAAGATACCACCGCAAAGAAAAACGCCTTTGATTTAATGATATCCGCCCCAAATCCTGTATCATTTCAGTGACTCTCTCCCCCCCTATTCCGCGATAATACAAAACGTGTTGCCCTTATTTGATCTTTTCGATGTACTCCGTCAGTCCTGTCTAGTAAGGATCCCACACCGCGCAACTGTATTCTAAAAGAGGACGGACAAGCGTAGTGTAGGCAGTCTCCTTAGTAGGTCTGTTACATTTTCGAAGTGTCCTACCAATAAAACGCAGTCTTTGGCTAGCCTTCCCCATAACATTTTCCCCGAGTCCCTTCCAATTGAATCTGTTCGTATGTATAATTTCTAGGTATGTAGCTGAATTTACGGCCTTCAGATTTGACTGATTTATTGTGTAACCTAAGTTTCACGGATTCCCTTTAGCACTCATGTCGATGTCCTCACACTTTTCGTCATTTAGGGTCAAATGCCAATTTTTGTACCACACAGATATCTTTTATAAATCGTTTTGCAGTTTGTTTCGGTCTTATGATGACTTTACTAGTCGATAAACGAGAGCGTTATCTGCAAACAACGTAAGACGGCTGCTCAGATTCTCTCTTAAAACGTTCATATAGATGATGAACAGCAAAGGGCCTATAAAACTACCTTGGGGAACGTCAGAAATCACTTCTGTTATACTCAATGACTTTCAGTCAATTACTACGAACTGTGACCTCTCTGACAGGAAATCACGAATCCAGTCACAAAGCTGAGACCTCATTCCATAAGCAGACAGTGTCACTCTAAGCTCGTGTGTGGTACAGTGTGAAGGGAAATCTCACATCTCGCCAGAACCAGGGGATGGGAATAAGTTTTGCTTTATGATGTGAGGAAATTTATTTGTTTGTGTGTATACAGAGTAAAGTCGCGATCTTCTCGACATGTGCAGGGCTGAAGATTGGTTTTCCATCTGAGCTCTTGATATTCATACAGCTACTTCTCTTTTCCCCAAAGGCTTCTTCATTTTTTCTTTAGGCGTCTTCTACGTGTCTCCTAGTGAAATAAGCTTCTACTTTCTTACATTTCTCCGCTAGCCATTTCTATTTCGTCATTTTGAATTTCATGTCAATCTCATTCTTTAGTTGTTTGTATTCTTTTTCGCCTGCTTCAGTTATAAACTTTTATATTTTCACCTTTCCTCAGCTAAATTCACTATCTCTTGTGTGACTCAAGGATTTCTACTAGCCCTCGTCTTTTTACCTACTTGATCCTCTGCTGCTTTCACTCTTTCATCTCTCAAAAGTACCCATTCTTCCTCTACTGTATCCCTCTCAGTGTAATTGCCAATCGTTGCCTAATATTCTTCTGAACCTCTCTACGGCCTCTGGTTCTTTCAGTTTATGCAGGTCCCATCTCCTTAGTTTATCAACTTTTTGCAGTTTTTCATTTTTAGTCCGCAATTAATAACCAATAAATTGTGGCCAGAGTCCACATCTGCTACAAGAAATCTCTTACAATTTAAAATCTGGTTCTGAATTCTTCGTCTTACCATTATATAATCAATCTGAAATCTTCCAGTGCTTCCGGGTCTGTTTCATATGTACAACCTTCTTTCATGATTATGAAACAAAGTGTCAGCTAATATTAAATTATGCTCTGTGCAGAATTCTGCCAGGCAGCTTCCACTTTCGTTATTTCCAGAAGTCCATATTCACCTACTATTTTACCTTCTCTATCTTTTTCTACTATAGGATTCCAGTCTCCCACGACACGTTTTCATTTTATCCAATAATCTTCATCAGTTGTCGAGATACGATTGTTTAAACTCGAGGTAAATATAGCACGTAAAATTCGTTCATATGTGAACTGAATACGCGGAAACGGTCCAAGCTAATTCGGATAAATAAGAAATGCATTCTTACGATAAAAGTCAAAAGTCGCCTTCAAAATTATACGTTCATGCTGGTTTTACGTGCAAAAAACGCTATTGTTAGTTTTTTTGTGTGTGCCACTTATGTTTCCAACTTGAGCGAACCAGTTAAAATTTTCTAAGAAAGTAGACAAATACATGTAATTAATGACATTCAAAAATTTTTAAAGAAAGTAAAAGATACATTTACCTACTGTATTTTTGTGGGAGCTTTACCCGTTGCCACGATATAAGCAACATGGTTCGAAAAACAATATAAAAACTTAAAGCGTGTCAGTCGTCGCCCAATTCAACAAAAACCTACATCGGTTACCGAGCTAGGCGGTCTAATGTCAAAATATGGTAGAGTAGAAGTTGGGAACGAGAACGCAAAATACTCCCTTCATAGTGACAAAAATATGAATATGTCCTAGGTAGTGAGCTCTCGAGCTGCAAGATAATGGCACACCTGCTGCATCTTGCAATTTATATGCTTCCTTATCCTGTGCCCAAAACTCAGAAGATTCGTCAGCCATATAAACAATATATAATACCACGTGGCTGAAGATCATACATGTGATGGAAAAAAAAAATTTTGGAACAACAAAATTTCTGGCGGGGGATTTCTTCCTGGGGGGGGGGGGATGATGTCCTGCACCTTACATTATTTGACACGATGCTTTATATTACGTAGCACTGATACTAAAATTATCACTCTTACTCTGCGCAGGGTGTATTCGCTTTTTTTCTGCTGCGATAGGTGCATTTTTCATTCTGGTTCCCAACTTTTACTCTACCATAATTTTGATGTTACACTGCCGTGGTTTGGCCACCAATGTAGATTTTTGTTGATTCGGGCGATCACTGACCCTCTATAGGTGTTTCTACTGTTTTCATATAGCTTACATCGTGGCAACGGATCAAACTTTCACAAACCAACATGTTGACCATTAATTACGTGTATTTGTCTACATTTTTACAAATATGTGAACTGATTCGCACAATTTTGAAACCTTTAAGTGGCTCAGGCAAAAAATTAAAAAAAAAAAACGTATTTCTAACAGTATCATGTTTACGTATAATATTTAGACGTGAATGGAAAATTATTATTCTCAGGCATGTGAATTTGCCATTAACGCACATATTGACTTCTTACCGTCTTCCTTCGATAGTTTGGTTTACTTTACAGGGCAAGATGTATCTGTTTTGTTATTTTGTACGTCCTGAAGATGATCATTATAGACCGAAAATTATTACGTGCTGTAAATTACCGTGAGTCGTAAGTGGAATGAATATAAAGAAGTCTTCCCTGGATCACTGGACTTTTTAAGCGACTCTGTCGTAACTCGTCAGATACCTTTACATTTCAGCCTACTTTCTCCAAATAATACGATGTAATAGACAATATCACTACGAATGATACCAAACTGACGTAGTAGTGCTATCGCCTCGCGTTTCCTTTAGTGTGTAATCGACCTCCAAAGTGGCGAGGACGTCATTACAAAGGGACCATGTAAGTACAGAGATAACCGAATAACGAGTTCGGAAAAAGTTTCAGGGTGGGAACGAAGGGCGTGTGGTGTCTTAAGGTCACGTCTGCAGCCGCCCAGCGCAGCTGAAGAGCCGTTGTGCTCGGTAAAGGCAGTTCCGAGTACTTCCGCTCACCTTCCGGGCGATAACACGCTCGAGGGCGGATGCGCGCGAATAATGTTTGCTTTCGCGTAGCAAAGGTCGAAGTCTATTAGGCGATACGAGTGGATCGTTTTGATCATATAAGGCCTTGAGCCGGGCATTATAAATACGAATAACTTGACATGAAATCCTGATCGTAACAGTAGATAGGTACGGGATGAAAATAAACTCGCCTACGGCTCTCAGTTAATTACTTGTTGCAAACTGATGAAGCGCTAAAGCAAAGATGGAACTCCTCCCTCTCTAATAGTCGGTACGGCGAAAACCTTGCGTGTCATAAGAGGCCAAGTCACTAGCAATCGAGCTGTTCGTGGGGCGACACAATGGGAAGCGAAACTGCAGCGTACATTGAGTTATAGGGCAACTGGTGGTACCTATGACGAGCAGAAAATTGTACAGTGAAGTAAGGGCGATGCTTCATGCCAAACGCAAGTGGCTGCCTGCTGCGGGAACATAATGGCAAGCGACAGGCAAACGAGCTGGCACTAAGAGAGACCCTTGTTCGTTTTCCGAGATCAGAGCCACATTTGGTGAGCTACGTTCTTATTGAGTGGTGTTCTTAGTGACCCTGGCCTCTTCGCTAGGATGCTGAGTCCGGTCCCAATCACTCAGAGGTGTGTAAATGTGCAAATCTGCGTATTAGTATGTATCACGGACATAAGTTTAAGTACATGTAGGTACCATTACGTTCCTGAAATGCATGGAATATTAGGTTATTACTGAATGGCTGCTGTTGAAGGCCTGATAGTGTGTATATACATATTTTTTCATTTGTATTTGCACAGTTAACACTAATAATAATAACAACAACAATAAACAACAGCAATAATAATAAATAATAATAGTAATGAAGTTTGTTGTTATTCTGGTACTCTGCGGAGGATTTAGAATTGATCTTAATATCAAACCGTCTTTCACTGCCAGGAAGGGACACAACAACAGACGAAGAGATCTTCTCGGAAAAGTTTGAGGTGCGCCTCACAGTGGAAGTTAATGCGGACGAGGTGTAATACGGGCAAAGAATTTATATTTCGTTCAAGAAAAACTGTAGATAAAAAAGATGTAAGACCTAACTGCCACTGTAGTCTTCAATGTTTTGAGACAGTGGGTGAAAGCAAAGTCAGGTAAACGTTCCCAACATTCTGGGACATTTGTGACTTTAACGTTCGGAATGCATCTGGCTGTCAACCTAAGCAATATGAGAATGTTCAAGGTGGCTTCTAAGTGCTCATCATTTATACCCATCAAGTGACATTATGTCATGGCATGACATGACGCAAAGTAAGTTTTAAGCACGTGGGAAGCAAAACTCAGTTCTTACTTTTCGATTAAACTACGACGTCAGCGAGATATACAGTTTAGTCTTCTAGTAACTCTATGTAAAAGTTCTCATGTGACTATCTATCATTAGGTTATGTTGTTAGCGTATGTGGTTTGGGCAACGCAGTAGTATCTAAACTATAGTAATGTGTTTACTTTTGCATATGTTTTGTCATATAGACTGGTTCTTGTTATTTTATGTCCATATATAGGAATATAGATGTTAAAAGCCATTTATAAGAAAATGGATGTTAGAATAAAGTTATTCAAAATTTGTGAATCAACTGCAAACTTTAAACCTCTGTTCATCCAAACTCTCATTTTGACGCTTGCCATTTATTTCCGTCGAGCAGCTCAATATTATGTTATAACTTTCTTTCCATTTGTGGAGCATTTTCAACGCAATTTTCTGCTACTTTCATATGATTATGTTGATTTCAAAAGTTTAATAATTTAAATCTTTCACAACTGCTACAAGATTGTTTCCTGGTGTTCGAAAGTTTCTCTGTTCTCCTTTTTATTTCGGACTGCCAAATATCTTTGCACAAAAGAGAAAAACTGTATGAACATAAGAGTTTAGATAGAAAGACAAACTAACCAAGAGGTTGAGGTTGAAAGTTAATTAGATGCACCCACAAAACTCATTTCATCGTATCACTGGTTAGCGGTGCACTTGTGGGTTATACTACCATGCACAGTGTTCGGCCATGCCATCGCTGCGACGAATGCAGTATGGAAATCCGATAGTTTGCTTGGCCCCATGATGCTGTTCCTGCGAATGTAGTACAGCAGATAGTGGTCATCATGCTAACGTATGAGTCTGTAGAGGCTAACCTCTGCTAAGTAGTTATGTGGTTTGTATTTTAAGTGGGGTACTAGCTTAACATTCATCTGTTCACTGCTACACCCTGAAATATAATTTTAATTGTCAACAACGCAAGGAGCCTGGCGATTTTTCCTCGGGGTATTTAATATGCTGTTGGTTCACAATGCGTGCCTTTGTCTACAGTCGAGAGCCTACGGGTCTTTGTGTCCAAACACATGAAAATTCAGTTACCAGAGCGATTCATTGTACCGAAAACGGTGATCAGATTCGGATAAATTCATTTAAGAGTGATAAATAACGTACAATTTGAAACGTATTACCTGGACACAACACATGCTAGAGAAGTATTATCAGCAGCAGAACGGAGATGACCTGCAAATGTGTTTATGTAAGTGACAAGCCAATCATTCTGCTTCTCGAACCCGACGTAGAGTTGCAAGCAAACCTGAGACGAGAGCAGCACTTCGAGCAGCATGAATCAGATTATGGTCCCTTTAGGTTGGAGATGATGTAGGAAGTGTTTTATATTTCTGAAGTATGGAAAGAGTGTCTGAAAATACTACAGTGGTGCCTGCTGTAGTTTTTGTTTGGTAATGCCGGTATGAGTTGCCAAAAGGAGGAAATTTGTGTATGATTTTTATATGGGGACCACATAAAGAGGAGCTGAGGTTGGGAAAAAAAAAACTTATACTCAAGGACTAAATACGAAAAACAAAAAGTGAATATTATGCCCAACAATCCAATTTTATTGCGTTTGGTGGTATCCGAGTGTACTATATAAGTATTTTTTGTTTCCTGTTTTTCTTCCACAGCTTGGATTAGGGATTCCTAAACTGTTCGTCTGACGGAATACTTTCAGAGTGCTGGTAGTTTGGTGGAACATACTGTTTATTTTGAAACTTAAACTCTTAATGAAAATTTAAAAATTGAGAAGAAACTTGTTTTATACAGTGATTAATTTAATTTTAAATCATAATTAATAACACAAAGATAAAAAAGGACTTAAAGAATGAAGAAAAAAATGTTGAAACACGTCATGTTTTTCATAGATTGTAGAGGAGCACTTATTCATTTCTCACGGGACATAATTGTTCCTCGGAACAGAGTTTGGGAAATCCTGGCCTCGATCAATATAATTGCGTTGTGGCTGAGATAGTTTCAGAATTTAGAAGTTACGACCGTGTTACTATTTTGTTTGTTTATTGTAGTCGCATTCATCATTTAATTCTGTGTTACGCTGGATCACATGAACACAAGAAATACACTTAACAATGTACTGCGTTTATGCCAGAGACATTCTATCACGAGAAGCTCGAGAGAGAATCAGATAATAAAATGGGACGCACATAATTATGAAGATACTGAAATAATCGGATACACTTGTTTTTATTTTCTCTTCTTTCTATAGGCACATAATTATCGAAATACTACTATAGTCGTTTACATTTTTCATTTGCCTTCTTTTTTCTCTTCTTTTCTCATCTTATAGTACTGTTATAACACATGTTGTGTATTTATTTATATATACGTTCTGTAATTGTCTTATATGGGGTTGTTGGATTAACTTTCTTCTGGGGGTGCCTACATATATATTAACGTTTTTCTAAAATACGTATGCATAAATAAAATTTTAATTTTGCTTAAAAGCTTAAAACATTGTAATACATGTAGTATTATGCGAGGGAGTCGAGTTTTTAAATGTATGGAGAGATCACTTTGCGGAACGGTAATAAAGGAATTCTGGGAGAAGTTCATGGGCTGACTATTGTCGTGTGTGAGTGAGGGAGTAGCGTTATATATTCATCTGCAGTGAAAGATAATACATCGTTTTATGTTTTGTTCAACTTTAAACAAAATGGATATGTATTTTACGTGTTTGTAAATGTTACTCCTTTTGTTTGCATGCTACATGTTGAACAACGTGTTGCTCGATGCAGTGAGATGATGAAATATGTGTGTGTATAGAGCCCCCCATCTAGACAGTTGGCTACGACCAGTCGCATAGAGTAGATTGATTTCAATTGGTGAATCATTTGGACAGCTTGAAAGCTTTAAATCTGGCAGCTGCATATTGGCCGGCGTTTGTTTATAACTGAGAACTTGTAATATTATGGTATTCCAGAGCCCGTATGGAGCCTTGAGTACCTGTTTTGGTCTACATCAGTCCAAATGAGTTTAATATTCAGTGAGAAACGACCAAAAATTATATTTTTAGTCATTCCAAAATCTAATACTGAGGATCTCACTTTATTAGAAACGTATCGGATTTCTTCTACTTGTTTAGTGAGTGACATTCTGCTTCAATTTGAAACATCAATTACTTTCATTAATATACTTTTTATATCAATAAGGTCATTTATGGAAGAAGTAATATTAAGAAAGTTCCTGCTTTATTACAGGTGATCGTCATTGATTGACGAAGTTTTTATGAAAGTAATAACATTTCACAAGAAGTATGACATGTATTTCCTGTACGTGGGTGTGAAATTTCTCGTCAGTGATTTCCTGTTTTATAAGCGAACGTTGTAACTTACTACTTGTGTACATGATTCATTGTTAGAGGGATTGTATTAGATTATGGAGCAATTAACTAATTGGAAGAAGTGTGAATGAAAAAGAGATGCTCGAAGCAAATGTAGTTAAGACACATAAGTTTAATTTCTTTCGTGAAAACGAAGTGTATTTGATTCGTTCCTTATCTCTTCACCTGCACTGCGGTAAACAACATTATCAGTGGGAACGTTGTCGCTGAAATGGTAAGAAACCAATTGCATGTCACGCTTTCAGTGTTTTCGGTGTACGTTCTCTAGTCCAGTAGGCGAACCATAGAATCATTAAGACTGCTGTTAGATCGCCTCTGAGCATTTATTAATGGTATTAGTCCAGTGGCTGTTTTAACCCTGTCTCACGCGTCAACGCGCGTGTAGCGCCTAAGTGCGTTTTACAGGTGTGGCAACGGCGAGAACTGCTACGAGTCCGCTGATACCCATTTATTAATTAGTCGTCCAGATCGAAAATTCGGTCCCAGGTGTCACATTTCTGTAGGAGAAAACGGATACCGGCCCCGAAGGTGCGTATGGTATGTCGTGGACCACAGTATCAGGAAGGTCGAACTCAAGGAACGTTTTCATTTAGCTTAGAGAAAGCACTTCCAGTGTATTTGTCAAGCCACCTATAGAAAACACTGAAGAGTGAAATTATGAGAAGCGGTAATGTGTTGACATATTTATGCACATTTCAATTATTTGCGCTTGCTTGTATTACATGTTGGTTAATCGTGAACCGTCCAACGAAAACCAGATATCTCAACAGGGTGAGGTGTCCATCGGCAGCAATGTAAGTGCAGATCGAGGCAAGTGATGGAAGCTCAGAAATCAACTGAGCCTGCGCATAATAAAAAAAAAAAACACAGATTAAATGAAGAATTAAATTATGTCACTCAGTAATCATTACATCTACTGATAAAAAGCAATGCAACAATTTCGGTGTATAATGGAAAGGGGCACAAGAGCTGTTCGTTTGATAAAATAAGCGAACTGGGAGCACCTTAGCGCCTGCCGTCCTTACCGGTCGCGTTTGTTGTTAGGAACTAGCTACTGCTATATTGTGGTAAAGTACAGGCGGAAAACAGTGGTTGTTATACCATACGTCTTGTGTGTGTAGCTACTAAGTATTTCCTTTTGTAATTTATATGAATAAATATTGCGAAGGTTTTTGAGAAATCTTTGCATTTATGGCTTATCTTCACTCCAAACATAAAATTTAAACAGGAAATCGTAAAAGATTTGAGTGGCAAACCTTCTTGGAATCTAACGGGTTAATACTAACGCCTGACTCTTCGCAGATAACCTAGTTATCTCTCAGGCAGTAATGCCTGAAATATGTTGTACAAGTATTGTCGGATCCTAGTAAGTTTCTAGAGTAGTGCAAAAACTGACAAATTGCTTTAAATATTCATAAATGTAAAAATATTGCGCTTCATCAAACGAAAAAAATGTACTATCCTATGACTGCAACATCAATGAGTCACAATTTGATTTCATTGAAATAACTGTATGTTACAGTTTATATGCGTGTGAAGTGGACTGATCACATAGGTTGAGTCGCAGTAACGCATACATTTCCGCCCGTGAACATCCCATGTAATGTTAAAATTAGTCGTTTACCCCCTGCACCTGTCATGAATGGACAGCGAGAGAGTTATACTTATGCACGCTGTAACGTCTGCCAACAAGCATATGATATCTGGTCTTCTGATGTAAACACGCCACAACAAATACAAGTCGTTAATTCAATGAGCGCCTTAGGCCACACACGACACTTGGCGCTAATATCAATGCAAGGCAGAATGAGAATATAAACATCTACTATATCAAAATTAGAATACTTTGTACCATGATGAATCGAATGTAGCCTTCCTATCCACAAAACAGTAAATGTATTATATGGAAGGTGTTGGAACTTTAATGAAAAAAGCACAAGTTGTAAGCCGAAAGGCTGTACTCACATGGTGTTCAGTAGGTGTAACCCATGGAAGGCACGAGAATGGATGTTCCACAGCTGCCGCATGTTGTTGAGCACTCTGTGAACAAAAATTAAGAAAGCAGTGAGAATACGAATTCAATATTTCGAAGAATTGTTTAGTGAAAAAGGCCCAGTAACTATTTCAGTTACGTTCGCAAACCCTCTTAGCGATCCGTTATACTTTGTGTCAGTAATTGATATTATCGTTAACAGTCCACTCCTGCAGTGGATATTGTTGTGGTCTTCAGTCCGAAGACTGGTTGGATTCAGCTCTCCATGCTACTGTATCCTGTGGAAGCCTCTTCATCTCCGCAAGCAGCTGACACCTACGTCCTTTTCAATCAGCTTACTGTATTCATCTCTTGGTGTCCCTACTTGATTTTTACCCTCCATACTTCTCTTCAATACTAAACTAGCCATCCCCTTATGTCTCAGAATGTAGTGTATCAACCGACTCCTTCTTACAGTCAAATTGCGCCACAGATTTTTCTCTCCAATTCTGTTTAGTACCCCATCATCAGTTACCGCGATGTAGCCATCTAATCTTCAGCATTCGCCTGTAGAACCACAATTCGGAAGTTTTTGTTCTCTTCTTTTCTAAATTGTTTATCATCTGTGTTTCACTTCCATACATGGTTATATTCTGTAGAAAAACTTTCAGAGAAGGCTTCCTAGTACTTAATTGTATATCGGATGTTATCAAATTTCTCTTTTTGAGACACGCTTTCCTTGCCATTGCCAGTCTACATTTTACATCGGATATACCGAGAGAGGAAATACACCAATAAGCTGAAACATTGTGATCACTGCCCATTCGAGATTGAAAACAGTCTGATGGAGCCGTGGACACGTGAAGCCGCAAGCAAGCATACAAGTGGAGCAGAGACGAATAGGGAATCGTCCTAGAGACGACATGGGCAACAAATGAGGAAATCCACTGATACAAGAGACTTTGGCAAAGGGTAGATTCTTAGTGCCCAGCTCCACGCAATGAGCATCTCGGAAACGCTTAAGCTGGCCGACTGTTCGTGTGCTATATATGTAAAGTGATTGAAGAACGGTGAAACTAGGAGCAGGTGACTAGGTGTCGGACATCCACCACTTTATCACAGTACATGGAAGTTGGAGGATTGCCCACTCTTTAAATTAGGATAGACGGCGATCTGAGCGACGAGTACAGTAATGCTGGTGCTGGCCCAAGTTTTTCGGAGCACACTGCTGGGCGCACGTTGTTGAACGTTGGGTTCCGCAGCGTACGACCTCTTCGTGTTCCCATGTTGACCCACACGCAGAGCACCACGGACACAGTGGGACCAAAACTGTGGTATGGCGAACATGCACCTCGAGTTTCATGCGACCTGTGGTGGTTATAGAAGGCACAATAACAGCCGCAACTACTTATACATTATTGTGAACCACCAGAATTCATTCAAGCATGATGTCTTCCACAAAGGTGAAGGCAACGTCCAGCTTGATAACTGTCTGTGTCATAAGGCCTGAATCGTGCTTTAGTGGTCTCAGAAGCAGGATAATGAGCTCGTCTTGGCGATCAAAGTCGCCGATCTGAACCTTATCTAGTACGTATGGAACGGCATCGGGCGCCGTCTCTATGCGCACAGTCGAACGGTCCGTAACTTACGGGAACTGCATGATCTGCATGCCGCATATACCTCGGGAAACCTACCAAAGACTTGTCCAATCCTTGCCAGACAGAAACGCTGCCGTATTGCTTGTCAAAGGTGGACCAACACGCCATTAAGCAGGTGGTCATAATATTATTCACTGAACTATAAATTCATCTCTGATGTTTATTCGGATGTGGTCGTTGAAACTTCATCAAATTTCGGCAAAGAGACTTGCGATTAGCTGACTGCTGGGGAGTTACCCATTCGTCTACCATTGCGTCTTTTTACACTCCTCAATTAGCCCTCTGGCTTCTGCAAGGGGTTGGTAGTGGAAGAGCTCAGTTAAAGCGGCGTGCCACGCCGTCACTGTGTTCGTGTCGCCCCTCTTGAAGCTCGACATTGTCCCAAGCGACAAATGTCAGGCATGGCTAAGACGGAGCTCACCATATTTACTTAACAAACTCTAATTGTGGGATTTTTCTTCTGCTTCTGCTTCTTTAATCATACAACATCAGACAGAAGATGATTGTAGGGGTACCTGCGTTTCATCATTTTCCATGGAGTGATCAGTATCTAAATATTACTCCGTAACAGCGGAGTCTTGCTGGTGGGTGCAGTTTCTTTAGGCGTTTGTCTAAATGCCAGTAAAATTTGTGACAGATATTTCCGTCTATTATAATATACCTTCACACTTTCTGCATTTCCCAAGATTATTCTTCGTGATGACATAAACTAAATTCAAAAACGATCGCAAATATTTTTAAATTTATTTCCATTTGTTTCCTTCCTATTTGGAACACCTAGGCAGTGGTAGAACTGCCGCTCTTCACCCATTGCATAGTAACAGTTACTTCTCAGTACAGAAAATTTTATAAAGAAAATAGGTAATGGTTTTTGTAATAAGATGATACCGATGTACATGATATGATTAGGGCTACAAGTAGCTGTGATTTGGAAAATGTCAGAGACGAAGTTGTTTGGAAGAGCCTGTGGAATGCCTGTGTTCTACATCTACATTTATACTCCGCAAGCCACCCAAAGGTGTGTGGCGGAGGGCATTTTACGTGCCACTGTCATTACCTCCCTATCCTGTTCCAGTCGCGTATGGTTCGCGGGAAGAACGACTGTCTGAAAGCCTCCGTGCGCGCTCTAATCTCTCTAATTTTACATTCGTGATCTCCTCGGGAGGTATAAGTCGGGGGAAGCAATATATTCGATACCTCATCCAGAAACGCACCCTCTCGAAACCTGGCGAGCAAGCTACACCGCGATGCAGAGCGCCTCTCTTGCAGAGTCTGCCACTTGAGTTTATTAAACATCTCCGTAACGCTATCACGGTTACCAAATAACCCTGTGACGAAACGCACCGCTCTTCTTTGGATCTTCTCTATCTCCTCCGTCAAACCGATCTGGTACGGATCCCACACTGACGAGCAATACTCAAGTATAGGTCGAACGAGAGTTTTGTAAGCCACCTCCTTTGTTGATGGACTACATTTTCTAAGCACTCTCCCAATGAATCTCAACCTGGTACCCGCCTTACCAACAATTAATTTTATATGATCATTCCACTTCAAATCGTTCCGCACGCATACTCCCAGATATTTTACAGAAGTAACTGCTACCAGTGTTTGTTCCGCTATCATACAATCATACAATAAAGGATCCTTCTTTCTATGTATTCGCAATACATTACATTTGTCTATGTTAAGGGACAGTTGCCACTCCCTGCACCAAGTGCCTATCTGCTGCAGATCTTCCTGCATTTCGCTACAATTTTCTAATGCTGCAACGAATTGTTGTAGAGATGAGTGGGATGTCAAATGGACAAAAAAAGAGAAGGTTGGAAACGTCGGCTGGGATGTGATAGGGTGGTTGAGGTAGGCTATAGTTGAAAGAAAGTGTAGGTTTGAGGGGTGAGTTCAGGGCTGGGTGTGTAACGCGACTGAAATTCCAATGGGAAGAGCATTGAGAGTTTGGAGATGAAGGGCGTTGTAGCCCAGGAACAAATTACCAAATGGAAAGTAGGAATTAATTACAAATTAGAAGATTTATTCTGAAAACAAGGTGAAACAAAACTAAGCGTAATCACTCGTGTCCACATCCATAGCCAAATTACATCTCCCGTAAAGACTGTCACAGTAACAGCGTCGCGACTAAGAGGAGACTTACTCCGTACTCCAGAAAGCCCACCAGACGACCCCCTTCCGTGATTCGACGACGCAACTTATTCTCACACGGCAGCATGCTGATTATCTCCGTCGACTCCATCGGTATTATGGCTGCATCTCTTGTGGCGCCCCCACTGTGAGCACTTTGAAGTATGCCGCGTTGCTGCCACTGGAGTGTTGGTACACGGTGCTGGAGAAGGTGGTGGCCGCGTCTTACGTGCGGCGACCGCGCTGTACGAATGCATGTCACAGCAAAGGGAACGTGGGAGGCACGGCAGAAGGGAAGCTTTCTCAAAGATGGGGCATAATATAGGCTGTTGAGACTCACTTTTGTGGGAGAGTTAGGAGAGGAATAAGTGCTCTACGTGTTTCTCTAATCTTCTCTTTTTTTCTTTTTTCTTTCTGTCAGTTTCTGAATAGTGTCATTCTGCCCGCCACACGTTCTATCCTGTGTCAACATTTTTATACCGCAACTACAGACACACCCGAAGTCCTCAATTATTCGTTGGATGACTTCAATCTTTCTTTTATAGTTTTTGCGATCTACAGCTCCCTCTAGTGCCATGTAAGTTACACTTTGATGGCTTAACACTCAGCACCTGTTCTTTGAGTCTGTTTTCTCTCCTTATCAGTTATTGGCCCATATGCTTTTCGTCACTAATACTGTGGAAAGCTTTTTTATTTCTTATCTTATTAGCCCCTCTAATTTTTATCATCCTACTAAAGTACCATTTTTCCAAAGCTTCGATTATTTTCTCTTTCTGTATTTCCGTGCTCCATGATTTATTTAGATAGTATACTGTGTTGCAAACCTACATTTTCAGTGGTTTCGTTCTCAAATCAAGCACTATGTTTGAAAGTATTAGACTTCTCTTGGCCAAGAAATAATTCTTTACTGGCGCTAATCTGCTTCTTATATCCATAATACATAATTTAATTTCCAAGGTAGCAGAATTCCTTCACTTCTGATGTTTTGGTGCAGCAAATTAAAGTGTTGCAGGAAATCTTGTAAGTGATGACGGCCTTATGGACAGATTAAGAAAATGTTATCTACATATTGAATAAAGCACAAGGGCTTGTAGATTGCTGACTCCAGAGCTTTTTCTCCCAACGCCTCCATAACCCATCGCCGCTCCATCTATAAATTCGTAGTAGTTCCTGTCGAGCAGAAAGTAGGATGTTATAAGTACTAACTCAAAGTTTCATTAGCGCTAGCCCACACTTTCCTCCTTATGAGGCTTAGAGAGTCTCTTAGAAGTATCCTTGTAAAGAGACTAGGCGTCAAAGTTCACAGTTCAATGTGAGGTCCTTCTTCTTGGCTCAGTCGAAGTTCTGAAAGTGCTGGTCGAAATGAGCTGTATTAAATTAAAAGGAAGGTCAGCGTTGGCCGTAATATTGATGGTTTATTGATAGCAAAATCGATTTTCAACCACATAGTGATCTTCTTCAATGCTTTGGTGTACAGATTAAACTCATAGGCACTGGTATCAAGTTATTATCAGTAACCAAAACTGAGAAATGATCACAATAATCATGATTGTGATCGTTTCTCAGTTTTGGTTACTGATAATAGCTTGATACCAGTGCCTATGAGTTTAATTTGTACACCACAGCACTGAAGATGATCACTATGTGATTGAAAATCGATTTTGCTATCAATATTACGGCCAACGTTGACTTTGCTTTTAATTTAACATATATGGTCGCTGTGCACACAACACTTCATGGAGTCGCCAGTCAATGAAATGAGCTGTGTTATAAATGTGCTGGTGGCATCCGCTCACAATGGTCTCTACACTGCTAGCAGGTAATTAGCTTATATACATCCCATTCTTCCACCCCCCCCCCTACCCCACCCCCCCCCTGCATCAGGTCTGCCTCCAGAGATGGATCACTGGCGGTGTTGCAGACTGTCCAGGAAGGGGGAGGGGGATTTAAAGGCAGTGCCTGTCAGAAGATAGTCAATCATCAGGAATGCTTCAGCATGAAAACAAGTCGATTTGCCGGAATATCACGCCATCTGGATGATGGCTTTCAGCCGGAAACCCGAGAAATATTGAAGTCTTCCCACATCGGCAAAAGTTAAAACTACAAAGGAATAATCATGATATTGATAGGTGAATGAGAGTATGGATCCCTGAACACACAATTCCTTGAGAAAAGGAGATAGTGTTACTTGGCAGATACAAAGCTACCTTGGGCAAGGAATGAAGAAAGTCAGTATTCATTAATGAGGAAAACCCTTCACTGTCGGATTCAGTTAGTATTTTCAAGCAGTACTGCCGCAACATCTTACCAAATATCTGGGACAGGGTAGACATAGCTTGGGGCATTGTACGGTGGATACATGATCACAGGCAGTGTGCATAGTGTTAAACAAATAACACGCTTTATACTGAATTCCTGAAACAGTTCCGATTAACTTGATGTGTCACACAATAAAGTTATGTGAAATTGTACAAATTTTCAGATCCAATAAAGAAGCCGCCATTTCGTGAATATAAACCACTAACAATCACACTAGTAACTGCACGTAAGTAATTCCCTACACTCTGGCTACAAGACGCAGTTCTGAGGGAAGGACATTTTACGATGCCACGCCGTCCTGCACGGCTGAAACTTCACAGTGGGGCAACTAGCAGACTCAATGAGACGCCGGAGCCACTGCATAGGCTGTTGGCAAACCGCCCTAGATCCTGCTTTCAAGGACGACCCTTCAGATAGCCTTTCTACAGGAACACGGCTGGAGATGGAAGATAAACGTCCGGAGAAACCCAACTCAAAGCATTGGTGACTCACTGTAGCCACTCGCGTTAAAACTCGCATGAAAGAAAAAGCTATTTACCTCAGTATCGCATAGCAGAATTTGAACTACGAAAGGAACGACGCCTGTGATAGGCTACAAAAACTCTAGTGGGTGGAGTTATAACAAGTACGCACGCTCCGACTGGCCAGAAGGGAAATGCGTGGCCCCCAGCTTTGATACAGGACAATTTCAGACAAAGATATTCACTTCTTCTATTGCAGAAAATCTTCGAGTGTTTGAACAAGGGGATTCGCGCCTTGCTGAGAAGATTGCGAGATTGTGAACACTTGTTCAAAGACTCATCTTAACTAATAAGGAGATAAACTGCAAAGTATCCTAGTACAGAGAATCGCATCGAGCACTGACTCTTAACGCTTACTAGCGATTTGAGGGCAACCATGTACACGGTATTCCAGCCAAATAGCGTGTACCACGCCAATTAACTTAGCTAGGGAATAACTAGAACTCTCAGCTTTATCGAAGATATAGGAAATGTATCCGATTGGTGTTTAAAATTCGGAGAGATTTAGAATAGATTCTCAGATTCACAGCTCATGGCAAAAGTCGACACTGCCGCCACTGACGCAGAATAATCAAACGCGCTCACGCAACACCAGCAAGTGATATTCAATTGACGCTCAGAACTATGGTCGTCTCCATCTCTCCTAATTTTCGTACATCCAACTATGACCTGCAGTTAAATATATTCACGAACGTTGGGCTTCACTGAAGCAGAAACGCGGGATACCCGACTTAACGAAAAGAACTGATCAGCCACTGTAGAGTGCTTTACAATCTAAAGTCGCTGGAATTGTTTTAACTGTATACTACTTTTTGATTGCTCTTTACCGACCGTCATTCAATTTTGGGTAATTTCATTGGGCATTTTTGCATGATTGATACCTCTGACCCCAATTGTATTTAATTTGTTTGTATGTTTATTGACTCCCAGACACGATCATCAACAACTTACCATTAAAGAACCAATTAATAATTAGTAACTTCGCTTCACAGTTGTGAACACACAATATCAATATTTTACCATACTGCACGTAATTTGCCTAACATTGCTATGTCATGAAGTCATACTTAGAGTAAAAATAAACCTTAATGACAAAAATCTAAAAGTTTCATTTTTGCCAACATATAATTATGCCTAAACCCACACACTGATTTCTGTTAGCGATAATGTTTCCCTTCAGGGAGTGTAGTGGAATTGACATTGAGATCATTGTCTGATTACATCAATGTCTGTACTGCTGCACACTTATGAACTCTGAATGCGTGAGACGGTATCTTCATACCTTACAGGCCGTATGTTAAACACCAAATTCCAAAAACACTCACAGAGCGTCCTTGCGCAACTGTGGCAGGAAGACAGATCAGAACCAGTGTCACACATGTTAGAAGTGGACAATCATCGCGACCACCAATTCTTTGAATCTTTCCTTGAAAATGTACGGAACTGTGTAGTGAAGAGGCCTACAGTTATGAAGACAAACCGAACTCCGGTGTTCTACCATTTGAAATCATCGTGTTGGCATGCATGCGAGAATTCGCCGCAGTCGGACCTCAATGTGCAGCATGCTCAGGACGATTACAACGACCAGAAAATCCGAGTCAATGACGTCGTCACCGAGGTGGAAGATACTCATGTTGAATTTGACTTGCGACCTGGACCAAACAGGGGAAAGTGTTGATGTCTTTGACTGATTGTGTATTCTATCACTTCTTTTCTCATAAGAAGTAATTTACATTTTTAAAATACACATTTGTAGGTAAGAGATGACATTGAAACAGGTGTAACGTATTGTGCTCAATAAAAATCTCTCTCTCGTTTCTTTGTAGGCAGGGGGGGGGGGGGAGGGGGGATGTTCTTGGGGATATTAAACATCGAAAATTAGAAGCACGTACCTTGAAAAACTTGTGTTTTTTGCCATTGTTACGCGGTCGTACAGGGACTGAGGGTCTCGTTGGGGATAAGGTGCTGGGAAGGGGGAGCGAGGGAATTGGAAAATTATTGTTGTCTTTAAATGGTTGACCATTACAGATACCTCCCACTATCTTTTTAAAAAAATGTTGTGTAGCTCAGGCATATTGCTGAAACCTATCCTCCTTTTTTATTAGGGTAATTTTACTGTTTCTCGAAGCTCTATGTATAGGAAAGCATATGGTGTCGAAAGAAGCTTAACTAATGGAAATATTGGGTAATTCAACGTTCCACGACAAAGGTGCTTTTCACCGAAAACGTAAGAGAAAAGTATTACAGACACAAAAATGCCAAAAGTTACTGGTTTTTGTGTAATCCCAAGTTAGTATAGATTTATCGACGTCGAAAACGTTAATTCTACACTACAGTCCCCCTACATACGAGACACGAATAGCTAAGTGAGAAAGTTTCCCTTTGTAAGGTTGATTGTACCTGCCAATTAGACGATCCATAGTCTGTCAACCGTTACGGTAAGGTTGACAGGGGCACGTGGTGGCGTAGAGCGGAGTTCCCAAGTCCCGCACAGAACGTTTCATTCCTGTTTCATTCAGCTCGCTACAACTCGCAAGGTATTCGATGCACAGAGAAGGAACTACCTTCTGGAAGAATTGCACTACATTTTCAGTTTAATCTTATTTCCGGCAACAAATTTCAAAACGAAATATGGAAAGTTTCCGAAAATGAATTTAACGAGAACGTACGCGAATATTCGACTTGCGGCAAACATTTTTCGTACTCAAGTTAGATGAATACATTACAGAAACTAAATCTTTGGAATACATTGTATTTTCGTCTGCTTCAAACCAGAACTCGGTCGGAGTTCTCTGACGCGAGATAATTTGAGGTAAATGAGCTACGTCCGCGCATCAAATCCTCAGCTGTCACCCGTTTGGTTTCAATGAGAGAAAGAGAGCGCTAGGTTTATAATTAGACCGTTATTACGATCATAGGAACTTTCTGCTTACATAAAAATACATATGCATGTGGTGAGGAAACTTATCAGTTTGGAAGAAAGAAGAACAGTGGTAACAAAGTATACTACTGTAGTATTACAACAACGTATAATAATTATAATGCTAACAGGGAGAGGAATTTTGTTTCCTGCGATTAAGACAAGTTCCTGAGATCGGTTTGATTCGGATTCAGTTGCTGATAATAGCATCCTTATTAATACTTAATGCTTACGTAAATATAATTTTACGACACAGATACGTAAGCCGCACACCCCAATCGTTCAACTGAATCCGCTTCCCGCTTGTTTTCTCTTCTGTGATGCTAATGAAAGTACTCGAATGACACTACTCTCGCCATTATCACTGGTGCTTGAAGTAATACTGCCATTACCCATATTTAACGTTGCGTCATTTCCCATAAAGATTTTTTTAAAATAACTACATTCTGCCTTGATTCTTCCGCGATGCACCAGAAACAATTTCTTCCATTCTTCAGATGTGACTTTCTTATTTAGCTTGATGCCGAGTGCCTCGACTGTAGACAACGTTTTTTTTTTTTGTTTTGTTTTGGGTCAAAATCCATTCTGTTGAGTGGAAGTAGCAGTGACATCGAGGCAGTTTAAAGCCTGTATGACACTATGTTTCTACCAGCTCGGCGATTCCGTATATGGGGAACTGTGTTTTATGGAGAGATACTGGATCCATAAGTTGTTAAATATATCTCTTCGACATTTTCATGATGAATCCAATCATCTTCTTCTTTCATTTTGTCATGATAGCACCGTATCAGCAACAACAGAATTATTGGAAACATTATCAGTTGTTGTCAGAGTAGGCACTATAACACGACTAAATTTAGGCAGTGTAAATAACTGGGTAGTCAAGCGGTCACCTAAACTCATTAAGTTGCACTAGTAGGCAGTGATCAATTTCGAGCCATATGAATGTAGTTAAATTAAGACTGCAACGCAAAAGCAATAAAACTGTACGCATATACTCGTCCTTTATCTTTTTTCAAACATGCAAACACCAAGATCAGTATAATTAAATGAACACCAATTTTCTTCAATAATATGTATGCGTGTACCCTAAAATGCATTCATTTACCCGGAATTCTCTGCCCCACCCAAGCCAAACGATTCGCGTTATAATGGAAACCAAAACGACTCAAACGGGTGTACATGAGCTGTCAAATTCGATTACCACGTGGGCTGCGATTATCGGCTAATCGTAACAATCCACACTTCCAATTGGTTCGCACGGACGGCGCACCATGGGCTGCAAAGCCGTTCATTTGGCACAATTATTTATTTACTGCGTGTGAAATCAACATCCGCAAAACTTGGAATATGTAATGAATGAATGGGAGCACAAGTGACTACTACTTTACTAAACAGCGGAAAAATTATTGGGAGGAATATGGAGCAAACACTACATTAAATACGTTGTTTGCTGTTACAGCGACGGTGCTGTATTAGGTCGAGTAATTACACTCTTAGGTGTACTACATTACTTTTGCAACTGAGAGCATGCCTGCATTTAACAGCCTATCTCAAAATTACCCACGTAGCTGCACTTCACCTCGTTGAAGGATTCCGGGATAGTGTTGCAATTATGAGGCGCGGTGCTGGTAAATGGCGATTCTCAGCCGTTTTACGTCTGTTGCACGTAATGGTAGCCTGCGGTTCTGTCGCAGCTGTCTGAGAATGCGGTTCGAAAGTACCCACAATGCGAAATACGTTGGACTGGGAATGTCTGCCTATACAGTCTGCTACTCCATGGCACCCGCGAAACAGTTTCAGCTCAATGACTGGCACAACACAGTTCTCTGTTTATTCATATGACGGAACAGTAATCTAAATGTGCAAGCATAGTAGAGTAGACACGCGTTGTTTCACCGGTGAACCGCTGACTTGGATCTTTTGTGCACGTAAGAACTGACTTACTTTATGTACGCATAAACTAGAGCACATAGTTCACAAGTTACTTCATATTACCATCGTCTTTGTGCAGTTCATTCCATACGGTGCTCATATTGATATAATGTTTGATCTGTGTCTTCATGCACGAAAACCAATACGATACAAGCCAAGAATCAGCGTCCCTCCATCATCCTGCCACTTGATATTTCAATTTTGACAGGCTAGTAAAACGATATACACAAATAATCTGAAACGTTTATGTTCCTGTAATATGTGAATGTCGTGACATAAAGAATAAGAAAAAATAATACACGAAAAATTATTCATACATTAGTGCCTGTAACGCGCGTAGCACGCAAACCATTTCACTCGAATGCTCTAGTACACCAATGCTCTGGCGAAGTGAGCGACCTCAAACACTTCCATAGAATGACAAGTTACGAACGTGCATGTGACATTCTTCAGTATCACATAAACCCTAGTTTACACGACGACACTGGGTTGCAGGCAACTATCCTACTAGCCACTGCGCATGCGCGCCGCGCGTTTGCGCAACTCGTTGGAACGTAGAGTGTAGACAAACTGAAATGTGAAGTGGGGAACGGAGAGTAATGTTTGATTTTTGGATATCTGTGCTTAGCATAGGTATTTGTGGGATTTCAATGATGCACATTACAAAATTAAGCAACATATTGCTGCTCCTGAGACCGTTATGTGCGATCAGAACATAGATGATTTGACAGTATCTGAGCTGCAGGGCCAAATTTATTGGGTTAGGAGCACATATACAACTGAATTAAGAAAAATACATGTGTGTAATTCTAGATGTGCAATGCTCTCGTCTACAAGACTAAAATCCCATTGTTCGAGTTGGCCAACTATTTGTTAAGGAATATTTTTGACAGGAGCGAAGGCTACACAAATTATGAAGCTGCATTCTTTATTCAATGTTCGTCTATTTGAAACGTCACAGCTGTGATCTCCAGTCACATAATTATAATTCTGAAATATTGACTGTAGAGATCTGTCTTCAAGAGAGTAGTTTGCAAACCATTCCCTTTTTAATGCAGCCTTTTTCGGATAATTATTGCTGTTAATGTTAATAATTATTACTGTTAATGTTAATAATTATTGCTGCTCATGAAAAAGCGTCATCATCAACTAAAACCGCATCTTATAATATGCCGAGTGTTCTCGATTGTAATGCACGCAATATGATATGTCATTTCAGTTCTGGCAACAGTGCTTCGTGCATTACAGTAACTTTACTCCTTATCGCATAATTAATTCTACTTAAAAGAAACGTGAACAGTTCTGGTGACATTCTAAGATAACTGAAAGAAATTCTTGGGTCTTCAATTATAAATTATTTCAGCAAGGATGCTGAGCAACTCCAACGTTTCTTATTTTTTTCTTATGCAGCGGTTCCACGTAACTAGATTTAACTCCATCACAACTCGTGCAACGTGCAGCTGCCAAAACTTTCATTTCAGGCACGACTCAGAGACCCTCAAAACGAAGAAACTAAAGAGTATATTGGTGGCGCCGTGTGTACAGTCAAACATGAAACCATTTGCGTGCAACTCATTCCACCCTACGAGTGGCGCAACCCAATGTCGTCGTGTAAACTAGGCTTAAAGCACAATAAACAATAGCAGTAACGGATAAAATATTCAACCAGAAAGTGTAATAAACAAATACTTAGCGCACGACGAACGCTCCCAAATTACAGCAAGCCGCCAGAAACTACAACACATTGCAAATGGGAAGTGTTGCGATGTGGAGAAGTGTGGGAGGCGGAGGTTCATAGGTGTCATTTGAGTATTAATCGCATGTACAAAAATGTATCTTTGCTCTCGAGCTGATACACGTGAGCGAGCAGCGATGCTGTAAGCTGTATAGCAGGGTTAAGTATCATCTTTGGTGTGTGCATAGCAATAGAAGATAGTGGTTAGCTGTGTTTAAGTGAAGAAGCAGCTGTAATGTTATGTTTCAAATGTAAACTCTCAATTTATTGATGTGTTTAATTAAGATGATTATGTAATGGTAACTGATCTCAGGAGGAGGAAGTGTAATGGAATCTTTTATTTACGTGAGAGGAATTATAACGTAATTTTTCTGAAGTTACTCTTTTATTACTGTAGCGACATTTTTCACCTACATTGCTATCAAAATTTTTAATTGATCATGTTCTTTTCAAAATCTGAAAAGGAATCATGTGTGCTCCAAAAATACTTAGATTTGCAACTAACAGATCACTCATTATACCTCAGGACTGTCTCTGTGTAGATATGGTAATTTGCAGCTTTAGCATAACGGCGCGCAAGACAGAGCAGTACTGCAACGCGTTGTTCAGATATGTGTAAGGACTAAATAATTTTATGTTGTTTTTTTTTCAACCAGGGCCAATTTATGTCATTCAGAGACAGTTCTGTTTTTCTTTGTTTTGTATCAGTTTTAGTCCTGGGATCTGGGATCAGTTTTGCAAAACTAATCATCGTAGATTTTATGTCAAAGTTCATTATTAAGGCAGTTTATACCGTTCAAAATTCTTGAAGTCAGATGACTCACTTTACCAGTGTTAAAGGCTTTGCCTTCTCATTACGATAGTTCAATGTTCTATTACGATTCATTTTTACTTCTGCTCCGCTCTTATTATTCATAGCAGAGTAAGTCAGTCTTACTTTTCTTCTTTGAAGAGAACCTCCAAGGTTGTTGCCGTATCTGCAGGTGTTGTCAGGTTGGTTGAATTGTTCGAATTATCAGGAATTAAAAACTCCAGGGACACCAGACAGGGGTATATATAGTAATAACTGCATGTGGATCAATTGCGGAGTGTACGTTCCTCAATTGGAAGCCACTTCGCCGACTTGCGTGTCCCTAACTTAACCTAGTTGTCCAACAGAGGAAAGGGAACCTACAGTTTAACGTGGAATCTGAACCACGTGTCGTTGCTAGCGACTTCTTACATCGTTGTGATATGAATGCTAAATTCAAGGCGAACTAAAAAGTTCCACGCCCCGTTCGAGATTCCATCCCGTGACCTCTCGTCGGCGTGAACGAGTGTCAGGGCTGTGAGCACGGTGACCCGAGGACTTTAGGCAACCGGGTAATACCAGCAGGGCACACCGCGCGTAACGGTCTCAGTAAATGTCAGGCGACAAAACGCCGTCGGCGGGCGCGTGTAGAGGGGGGGAGTGGGGGTACTAAGCGCTGGTGTGACCTCCACCGGGTCACTCTCGAGAAGCAAGGGTTCCTGTCAGAAGGGTCTTTAGGAAACCTATGCTTAGGGTTGCCACCCGTACTTTACTGCATAGTGAAGTAGTGTATGCTATTTCGGGCAGTTCTTTACAAATTATGAACAACCAAGTACGTGAGAATACTTTATTTCACATAATTTGATTTTTTCTATTATTCTTTTTACGTAAATGATTAATAGACGACGAAAGTTGACCGTAATTTTATGTGTAACTGATCGGTTGAGTAAATCAACCATGAACTGGGTACTCGTTTCTGAATACAACCCAGCCTCAAATGTCCATACGATCGTCAATGTGGAAGATTCAGTGGACAAAGAGTGAGAACCTGTCAGTTTCATATTTTTTGCAACTGCTAAATCTAAGTACCGCATGTTAGTCTGCTAGGCTTTGTGAAGCAAGGAAGCATCTCTCTGTGAATTATTTATTTCACGAAAAGTTAGCCGACGACCACCAAAGTACTGCTTGTTATATAGAAGCACTATCGCAACATATCTAACTCTTACGGGTCGATGACTGCCAATTCAGCCACGTATTAGTTGTGACACTATTGCAGCGTGACAAAGCCTTGTGCTCTATCTCACAGTACGCTTTTTCTGAGAGGCATTGCGACAATACCGTTGGATTATTCGGTTCTATTGCTTTATGTAATATTGAATCAAGGATAAAGAGAACTTTAGTAAACTGAGCACACCTACAAAACGTAATATTAATCGTGAAAGCTTGCAATAGGAACTTATACTACCCCAGTAAAATGGGTCAAAAAGTTTTATATGACGTTACAGAAGACAAATCGACTGCAGAAGTACAAAAGTAATGGGAATTTGAATGTGATGCATGGATAACTAATTATCCACCTAAAGAGTATAATGGAAAATTCAAGTTATGTAGAGTTACAATTACTTCACCTGCAGTCGACAGGTGAATAGAAAAAAATCTTCTGTGCATGCGTGTGTTGTGTACAAGTGTTTGTATGGTTTGTAAAGGTACTGATTCCTAGTTGGACTGGTTGCTGGTGGTGGGTGAGGTGAACAGTTTATTCTTAGTAATTCTTAGTATTATGATATTAAGCAACAACTGCAACAAAAATATCAACATAATTCAGAAACGAGGAAAAAATCTAGATTGCTTGAGAAACTTCTAGACTCCGCATCTAAAATTTTATCTTACAGTGATCACAATGTTATTACAGCTGAAATCGCCTCGACATATCACATACCACACTGTAAAATATAATTTGGAAGTTACGTATGTTAATCCAATTACAGCTTTCAGTATTCGTCTGGCTAGAATCAAAATGGAGCAAGTTTATCACAGAAGTTTTGTGGTTCATCTGTTATACCGAATGCAACTGATGATCCAAATACACGCTATTTATTTTACTGCTTACAAACTAGTGCATCTACGAAAGAAAAAAACTGTTTCTGTTAGTGGTGCAATATTTTACAGCCACAAATGGCAGTTATAAGAGTCGAAGGGCATGAAAGGGAAGCAGTGGTTGGGAAGGGAGTGAGAAAGGGTTGTAGCCTCTCCCTGATGTTATTCAATCTGTATATTGAGCAAGCAGTAAAGGAAACAAAAGAAAAATTCGGAGTAGGTATTAAAATCCATGGAGAAGAAATAAAAACTTTGAGGTTCGCCGATGACACTGTAATTCCATCAGAGACAGCAAAGGACTAGGAAGAGCAGTTGAAAGGAATGGACAGTGTCTTGAAAGGAGGATATAAGATGAACATCAACAAAAGCAAAACGAGGGTAATGGAATGTAGTCGAATTAAGTCGGATGATGCTAAGGGAATTAGATTAGGAAATGAGACACTTAAAGTAGTAAAGGAGTTTTGCTATTTGGGGAGCAAAATAACTGATGATGGTCGAGGTAGAGAAGGCATAAAATGTAGACTGGAAATGGCAAGGAAAGCATTTCTGGAGAAGAGAAATTTGTTAACATCGAGTATAGATTTAAGTGTCAGGAAGCCGTTTATGAAGGTATTTGTATGAAGTGTAGCCATGTATGGAAGTGAAACATGGGCGATAAATAGTTTGGACAAGAAGAGAATAGAAGCTTTCGAAATGTGGTGCTACAGAAGAATGCTGAAGATTAGATGGGTAGATCACATAACTAATGATGAAGTATTGAATAGAATTGGGGAGAAGAGGAGTTTGTGGCACAACTTGACAAAAAGAAGGGACCGGTTAGCAGGACATGTTCTGAGGCATCAAGGGATCACAAATTTAGCATTGGAGGGCAGCGTGGAGGGTAAAAATCGTAGAGGGAGACCAAGAGATGAATACACTAAGCAGATTCAGAAGGATGTGGGTTGCAGTAAGTACTGGGAGATGAAGAGGCTTGCACAGGATAGGGTAGCATGGAGAGCTGCATCAAACCAGTCTCAGGACTGAAGACCACACCAACAACATGGCATTCAAAATAGGTAATTGACTTTTATGAAAATGACGATGAGTCTACTGATTGTATATTTGAAGCCATTCAAAAATCAGTGCAAAATACGATTTATCTTTTCGTAATGTGTCTGGGCTAAGTGCTGACAGCATAACTTCTAATTTTGGGTTAACCATTATTTATTTACAAATATTGGGATATGGGAAGTTTGGTACCATATTTGACTGAGGTGAAATTGACAAGCACACGTAGTGCAGAACTGTCTGATGACGAATAACTGCAGACGACATACTGATTGCAATTTTGAAAACTTATAATCATTTATCCCACTCTGTACGTTGTACACGTCGTCTAGGGTTAGCATCTTCGACTATTAATCGAAACGTCCTTGATCCTGGGCTCGAGCCCCACCATTGTTTAAGTCTGAATAAAAATCAGCAATGGTGGCCGAAGACTTCCGGCATAAGAACTCATCCCCACACTGCCAACGGCCTTGCCAAAGTGGGAGGAGAAGCGGAGAGATGTTCATGTTACATTTTTGCCTTGGAGTGGATAACTGCCCCTAAAAGTCGGAAGCATAAGCAATGATAAACGGCATGAGAATACGGTAGGCAACGGAAACCATTGCTTTAAAGATGCGTGATGTGTATTCATAGGACAAGTGTTGTGTAACTGAAAAAGTGTCAACATGATCTATTCTATATTTCAATTTTTTGCATGGCGTTTGGTGGGACTTTTCGAGTTAAAGCACAGTTGAAGCTTCTTCAGGCAACAAGTCCTTACGTAGCTTCCAGAGAGCTCATTAGAAAACTCATAAAAAGGAGAGTTATTGAATGAATAAAACGAGAAGAGACTGAAGGACAGTATACGAACCAGTGTCGGGTTACAGAGAAAACTTCTAGACTAAGACAAGGAAAACTAGTGCAGAACGGAAACACTGTGCGACAAGGAAACTATTCACCTTGGATTTGCATACTAGGGGTGACTGAGTACAGAAGTAATATGTGGTGCACTGGTGTTCAAAATCGTCGTTGAAATTTCATTATATCCAAGGGAATCTTTATTAGTTAGTGACTTACTGATTCCATTTTATCACTTACCACGTTCGTCTGCGGGGCAAGCAACTTCTCTGAACGTTATAATATAAAATCGAATATGAAATGCGATGTAGCGTAAGGAAGACAAAATTCTATTTTAATGACCTAGAAGTGTAGTTAATCGCGGAGAAACGTTAGTGGTCACGTAATCGTACACAAAAAAGTATACTTTGCAGTTGCTAGTTGGCCGTGAATCAGAACATGGTACTCACTCAACAGACAATCTGCTTGTGGACGAGAGAAGCAAATCAAGGAAATTGGGATATGCCCCCCGACGTCATCAGAGTCTGACGGGATCCTTCTGACAGTCGCATCTCGGAGACAAGCAGGGGCATCTAAATGCAAATACCTCCGCAAGTTATTGCAAGAGGAAACTAATGTTTCAGTACAAACCTCGCTGAAGTAACAAACCTAGCGCACTGTAAGTTAAAGTCATGCAGTGGTGAACGATGGAGAAAGTTACGTCCTCCCCCTCCCCCCCCCCCCCTCCGCCCATGCGCTGTCTTGTTCATCTACTTTGTACAAGAATCCATTCAGCTGTGATTCCCACTAGTGTGCAGACGATCTGTCAGGGAAGTGTGTGCATCATACTCACATTGGTCGCTGACAACGCTCCAAGTGAGTAACCAACGAAAATGCACAGTGACTTGTATCAAATTTATAATAATGGTTTCTGGCAGAGCTGAGTAAACGATGCGATAACCTATAGTTCTTCTAAAAACATAACAGTTTCGTGAAAAATAGGAGGACATGGCATTAAATCCTACCAGCGAACAAAAAATGCCTTTACTTATTTATGTTACATACTGTTGTGGATGTATAAATATTCATGCTGATTTTTAAGAAAAGTTTACGGTGAAAGGGAACAATGTCGTCCAGGAAACACGGTAACAGACTCTCAACCCACTACAACATTTTATGTGGCTACTAGAGACTATAATGATTTAGCAAGTGGATTCTGGAAAAGTGTTTCGACCTCCATCCACATATAAGAACAAAGGGGAAAAATGTTACCACATTTGAATCAGTTTGAGACCGAGAGTGTAGCATTCAGATGAAGCAGTGAAGAAAATTAATCCGGGATTAAATGTCTAATAAATCATTTTAAACTGACTGTAATTATGAAATGAAGAGTAAGTTACGAGTATAGTCTGGATAAATGGCGCTTCTTTGTAAGATAACATTTTTTTATGCATGTCAGTATTTCAGTCGTCATATCTGTTCAGACATGTGCCGCACAATGAAATAACTTTGCAGATGCTTTCAGTGGTACGTGTGGATAATGTCTGCAAAATACACTCCGGGAAATTGAAATAAGAACACCGCGAATTCATTGTCCCAGGAAGGGGAAACTTTATTGACACATTCCTGGGGTCAGATACATCACATGATCACACTGACAGAACCACAGGCACATAGACACAGGCAACAGAGCATGCACAATGTCGGCACTAGTACAGTGTATATCCACCTTTCGCAGCAATGCAGGCTGCTATTCTCCCATGGAGACGATCGTAGAGATGCTGGATGTAGTCCTGTGGAACGGCTAGCCATGCCATTTCCACCTGGCGCCTTAGTTGGACCAGCGTTCGTGCTGGACGAGCAGACTGCGTGAGACGACGCTTCATCCAGTCCCAAACATGTTCAATGGGGGACAGATCCGGAGATCTTGCTGGCCAGGGTAGTTGACTTACACCTTCTAGAGCACGTTGGGTGGCACGGGACACATGCGGACGTGCATTGTTCTGTTGGAACAGCAAGTTCCCTTGCCGGTCTAGGAATGGTAGAACGATGGGTTCGATGATGGTTTGGATGTACCGTGCACTATTCAGTGTCCCCTCGACGATCACCAGTGGTGTACGGCCAGTGTAGGAGATCGCTCCCCACACCATGATGCCGGGTGTTGGCCCTGTGTGCCTCGGTCGTATGCAGTCCTGATTGTGGCGCTCATCTGCACGGCGCCAAACACGCATACGACCATCATTGGCACCAAGGCAGAAGCGACTCTCATCGCTGAAGACGACACGTCTCCATTCGTCCCTCCATTCACGCCTGTCGCGACACCACTGGAGGCGGGCTGCACGATGTTGGGGCGTGAGCGGAAGACGGCCTAACGGTGTGCGGGACCGTAGCCCAGCTTCATGGAGACGGTTGCGAATGGTCCTCGCCGATACCCCAGGAGCAACAGTGTCCCTAATTTGCTGGGAAGTGGCGGTGCGGTCCCCTACGGCACTGCGTAGGATCCTACGGTCTTGGCGTGCATCCGTGCGTCGCTGAGGTCCGGTCCCAGGTCGACGGGCCCGTGCACCTTCCGCCGACCACTGGCGACAACATCGATGTACTGTGGAGACCTCACGCCCCACGTGTTGAGCAATTCGGCGGTACGTCCACCCGGCCTCCCGCATGCCCACTATACGCCCTCGCTCAAAGTCCGTCAACTGCACATACGGTTCACGTCCACGCTGTCGCGGTATGCTACCAGTGTTAAAGACTGCGATGGAGCTCCGTATGCCACGGCAAACTGGCTGACACTGACGGCGGCGGTGCACAAATGCTGCGCAGCTAGCGCCATTCGACGGCCAACACCGCGGTTCCTGGTGTGTCCGCTGTGCCGTGCGTGTGATCATTGCTTGTACAGCCCTCTCGCAGTGTCCGGAGCAAGTATGGTGGGTCTGACACACCGGTGTCAATGTGTTCTTTTTTCCATTTCCAGGAGTGTATGTTGCGAGCTGAATGAGTAGTAAAGTAATAATAAATTAAAATATCATGCTACATGTGACAATTTTCCACTCAGCTCAATGTTTTTGAGGTCATATCTCCTGAACTATGAGTCCTACAATGCTATAAGTTTGCGAAAATATTCGCTGTCTTACATGGATACTGTGTTAAAAATAATAATGAATGCAGTCTGGGAACTTGCGCGCTTTGCGTCATGTTACAGTGCTACGTGATACGTGTACCAAGTTTAGCTGAAGCCAAATCAGTAGTTACAGAGGAGCTGTTGAACATACATAAATATATACGTACATTTTATAATATGCATAGAAAGGAGTTGCTGTTTATAAGTATGATTTGAATCCCAGAAGAACTACAGGAAATACTACCAACCGAAATCACTACGTCATGGGGCAATCGAAAGTATAATTGTTAGTGTTTATTGCAGAGTACTGAAAAGCATGTAAATGTAAAATAATAAGTGTAAATTACCCAAGGGAATCTAATAACAGTGAAATTATGGTTTTAGTAATTCAAAGCTACTGCGTATTTAAGACATGGTGAATTAAATAGTTACGGATTTACGGTTGATCTAAGGCAACAACTTAGCTAGAATTACTGTTAACCCTACAGTATATGTTTGACTAAAAAGTAACTGACAATGTAGCTCTTCTGACATTACTACCTTTTACGAAACTCACTCCAAAAATAACAAAAAACTGCCAACTAACATTTTATTTTAGCTTAATTTTCGGAGTAATTAGAAACGCCCTTAATAAATCATTATTATAATAGTTGTAATATGTACAGCGCACATTTTACCCTTAGAATTATTGAGAAAACCGATGAAAATTATTTATGTAGACTATCCTTCTGTAGGGAAGCTTTAATATTCCATATCTTGGAAATTAGTTCATCGCTGTTTCAAAATAATCGTATATTCTGAGTCTGAATGAATTATTTTACCAAATGATCGATAGGAAGTGATTAGTAAAGTTTTTATTCTTTATGAGAAAAAGGCTAGCAGTTTGACTGCATGAAAGCCAACTCTGAATTTTTTCTCTATTCGTGTACGCTGTTGAGCTGTTGACACAGGACTTCGTGCTCACCCTTTGCACTTCAGTACAGTCCAATCACTGAGTGTAACACGACACTGTCACCGTAGTCTTCAATGAATTGGTTGTTGCTTGTTCCGAACTCACAAACAAAATTATTTACATTTTTCATGAGGTCTTCCAATATCGCTTTTCGGTTTGGGAAAAATTGGGAAATTTGTGGTAGGTTCTTATGGGACCAAGCTGCTGAGATCATCGTTCCGTAGGGTTACACACTACTTAATCTAACTTAAACAAACGATAACACACACACACACACACACACACACACACACACACACACACACACACACACACACACATGCCCGAGGGAGGATTCGTACCTCCGACGGGGAAACGGCGCGAACCGTGGCCGAAGCGCCTCACACCGCGCGGCTACCACGCGCGTCTTTCGAATTGGGCTTCTAGTTCAGGATCATATTGGGAATTCTATGAACTGACATTCTCATGAGTGTTCTCTTCAATTTTCATAATACTTTAGAACATTTTCATTCATTCTGAAGTCCGCCTCCGGTAGCTGAGTGGTCAGCGCGACAGAATGTCAACCCTAAGGGCCTGCCGGCGCGGTAGCTCAGTGTGTTCGGTCAGAGGGTTAGATGCCCTCTGTAATAAGAAAACTGAGTTCATGGACGAACTGAATCGGGTGTCTTTCGACGTCCGCCCCGAGCATATACAACCAACGAAAACGAACAAAATGAGATTAAAAAAGCCGGCCGGGGTGGCCGAGCGGTTCTAGGCGCTGCAGTCCGGAACCTCGCGACCGCTACGGTCGCAGGTTCGAATCCTGTGATGTCCTTAGGTTAGTTAGGTTTAAGTAGTTCTAATTTCTACGGGACTGATGACCCCAGAAGTTAAGTCCCTTAGTGCTCAGAGCCATTTTTTGAGATTAAAAAAAAAAAACGGGTTCGATTCCCGGCTGGGTCGGAGATTTTCTCCGCTCAGGGATTGGGTGTTGTGTTTCCCTAATCATCATCATTTCATCCCCATCGACGCGCAAGTTGCCGAAATGGCGTCAAATCGAAAGTCATGCACCCGGCGAACGGTCTGTCCGACGGGAGGCCCTAGTCACACGCATTTTTTTTATTCATTCTGAAAATGTTTAATTCTGTTCTACTCGTAATATCTTCATTTCTAATCGTGTCTCATCTTGGGCAGTCCTTTGTCATCTCGGGAACCTTGTTTCTGCTCATTACATATGGTCGCCAAGTTTTCGTTTCTATAAGAGAAGGGAGGAGCTGCAACAGCTTTATAGAATTGAGCGCTGACGACCACGCCACTCAGTGCACTTTTTATGGAATTTCATCGTGGTTTCTTTTTCTACTACATGGCCTAATGTTCTGCTAATGATACCACGGGCAGTTTGGAATTGATATTATTTTGTTCTCAGTATCCGATCAATACCAAAACTTATAACGCTATCTATATAAGAGACTCCAGAGACTTATTCTGAATCTGAATTATCTAAAACAATATTTCATCTGTCGTGACATTTTCCTCCGAATTCCCTTTTTCGTTTTTTTACTAGAAAATTTTGAACTGTTTTTCTTCCATATTACGTTCAATTTGTATACTAACGTTTGTAGGTCATTTTCATTCTTTTGAATAATAACGCATTATCTAGAAACGGAAGCAGATTCAACTACTCATTATTCTCTGTCTAATTTGATTTGTTTATTTTAGGTTTCGATTTACAAGGAGTTCAGTCAGTGTTATTATTGAAAACACACCCTTGGGTTAGACATTGATAATAACTACTTCCTCTAGTTATTGGGCGTATCTATTACAGTGGGTGTTTATTTTTGTACATAATGCTGTAATGCTTTAAATATGAAGACCTCTTGTCATTTTGTATCGATTTGATTGAATTTTTGTGCTAGAGCAAAGCTCTCAATACAACATAAATTTTGTAAATCTTTTATCAGTTTAGTTAAAATTGGGTTACGTTTGTATGCCGCCTTGAACTTAACAAAATAAAATAATGTCAGTCATAAGCATTTCAGACATTTACGGAATTTCTTGCACATGAGATATAGTCACCACCGTAGTCCCTAGGAAAAAAAAGAACTTTGATCCAACCTGGTGAAGAATACAAAATTCGAGGGTTGTCCAGAAAGTAAGATCCGATCGGTCGCGAAATGGAAACCACAGTGAAAACCAGAAACGTCGTATTTGCAACAGTTAGGTACAGCTTCCACCTACTTCTCTATATAGTCGCCGCTCCAACTTCGAGTGTTGTCGTAGTGATGTATCTACTTTCCAATATCCCCGTCATAGAAAGCAGCCGCCTGTGCTTTCGGCCGGTTATCTGCACTGGGCTGCAGCTCGTTGTCTGTGGAAAAATTTTGTCTCCATAGCCAGCGGTTCTTGTGTGCAGAGATGACACTCAGGGGGAGCCAATTACGGATTGTATTGTGGGTGATCAAACACTCCTCATCGGAAGGCTACAGGAGCGTCTCTATTGCCCCTTGCAGTGTGCGGCCGAGAATTGGCGTGAAGAAGGAACTGCTCGGCAGTTGTGTTATGTGGGATGCATGACACAGGCGAAATCTCTAACCAGGCCCTCATACTTGGCGGGAGACGCTATTCCCTACCCATCTTTACGTGCTCACTGTTAACTCAAAACTGGAAAGAGCGACGGGACATGATCGACGGGCTTAGAGACACTGCCCAACACATCTGTGCAAAGCTTTACCAGATTATCCCAGCGGTTTCCATTTCGCGACCGATCGGAACTTACTTTCTGGACAACCCTCGTTATAAATAATCACGTTCATATCTTACCTACCGACCACAAATATACTGACCATTTTATCAAGCGTACATTCTTCACTTTCTCTCTCCATAAAGCAAAATCTAACTCAAATCCACGATTCACCGAAAACCTGTTGAAATGGAGAATAATCGTCCTTTTCAGACTAATGATACGTTACCAGTCTGCAAAAGTCTGCACCTTTTTAACAAGAAAGAGTAGGCGCAATACACTTTCCGCATAGCCAGACTTAAGCTCCACTCTGTTATATTACTGTCACAACGTAACGATAATGTATCGCTAAGCGATGTCAATTAACATTTTGCAGCTGTTCCATGGATGTTTTAGCGAAAATACTTAAGTGGTACGATGGAAAGGCAGCCTTAAGCTCGGCAGGGTGGGTTGGTTTTGGCAGTAGAAACGTCTCTATGGCCTTTCTTGTCGGCAGCAGGCAGCCTGTTAATCTCATTAGGTCGAGAGGACTCATCTGGGGAAACGGGCATATGGGCAGTTTGGCGGAAATCGGAAAGTGACCCGCTCTAAAACTACTAAAAGCTGGGCAGGCGCCGGTGATCAGTGAACGAAGCTCTCGCTCCGCAGTCCCCAGAGAATAACTGACCACGAAATTTCTGCCTTTCTGAATATACTTCAAAGGGCCAAAAGCGGCGGCACCATCCGTCCAGCATGGGAGAGTCGGTTGCATTCGCATTTAGTTCAGCCAATAGCACTGCGTCACTGTGGACAGTTCTTGGCGCGTAATTTTCACCAATCATGAGGACACTGCTTCAGCCCAGTAACAACTTTGTGTTTAAAAATGCGCATCTGAAGCTCTCTCCCGCTTTCTCATGAATTTAGCAACAATTCTTGCCTGTCACAATGGCAGCAACAGTGAGTCGTTACCTCCCTGTAGAGTTTCCTGAAAGTAGAGAAGTTACAAATCGCCACATTGAAGAATAATTACTTTAGAGAAATGAAATTTCTGGTATACATTTGTCTCGGTATCATATTTAGGTGATTAACATTGCAAGATCAGATGTTAGTGTAAGCGCGAGATGAAACATGTTACCGGCTGGTGTGGCCGAGCGGTTCTAGGCGCTTCAGTCTGGAACCGCGCGACCGCTACGGTCGCAGGTTCGAATCCTGCCTCGCGCATGGATGTGTGTGATGTCCTTAGGTTAGTTAGGTTTAAGTAGTTCAAAGTTATATGGAACTGATGACCTCAGATGTTAAGTGCCATAGTGCTCAGAGGCATTTGAACCATTTGAAATATGTCGAACACGAAATGCTGGTATATTGTTCAATTCCAGCATGGAAACGTACGTGCGTTGTTTTTACAGGAGTCATATTGAGTTTTTGGGATGAATTTCCAAGCATGTAGCACTTGGTATGTCAATACAGGGACGGTTAATGCTGCATGTTTATGACGCAGGAGTTGTCGCCCGATGATGTCGCATATGAGCACCATTAGAGATGGTTCTGGTGATCGAGCAGGCCAACGTAACATGCCAACAATCTGTAAAGCATATTGGGTTACAAAAGCGGTATGTGGACGAACGTTATCCTGATGGAAAATACCACCTGGAATGTTGTTCATGAATGGCAGCACAACAGGTTAGATCAGCAGACTGACGTACAAATTTGCAGTCAGGATACACGGGAAAGCCACGGTAGTAAATTGCACCCCAGATCGTAACTCCGGATGTATGTCCAGTGTGTCTGGGACACAGACAGGTTGGTAGAAGACTCTCAACTGGCATACTTCTACGCAACACCCCGCCATCACTGGCGTCGAGGCAGAACCAGCTTTCGTCAGAAAACACAACAGACATGCAGCCTGCCCTTCAATGGTCTCGCACTTGACATCACTGAAGTCACTGATGGTGGTGGTCAACTGAATACTTGTTACGTGGCGTCTGGCTCGAGGCTGTCCTTGAAGTAGCCGATTTGAAGTAGTTCTTTGTGTCGGTGTAGGGCCAACTGCTGCTCAAATTGCTGCTGGAGATGCAGTACGACGCACCAGAGCCATACGCCGAGCACTGTGGTCTTCCCTCTCGGTAGTACCACGTAGCCGTCCGGAGCGTGCTCTTGTCGCGACCGTAAATTCTTGTGACCACCGCTGCCAGCAGTCACGTAAAGTGGCTACCTTCCTGCCTTCCTGCCAAGTCTCTCTGCATTATCGCAGAAGAAACACCCAGCTTCTCGTATCCCTATTACACGATCTCTTTGAAAATCCGTGACATGTTGATGGCGTCTTTGCCGCCTTAGACGCATTCTTGACTAACATCAACTCACCAGCATCAAAGGTAACTAATCCTCACGGCCGTTATTCTTGACTAACATCATCTCAACAGTTTCAGAGGTAACTAACCCTCACGGCCGTTACAGCGTGTGTTTAAATCAAACCTGATTTACTTCTTACTAGCGGAGCTACTAGCGCCTATGTCTTACGACTAGTGCGAAATAGGAATAGACACCACCTTTCAGATGCAGAAACACGCCTACCAACTTTCGTTTATGTCACCCAACTACTTCTTGGTGTTAAGATTTTTTTACCGTCGGTGCAGGTTCTGGTCATTTCGATCTGGGCCGTCACAGAGATGGGGTTCATCTCCGGCAGCCGTTTGGTGTTGATCGGCGCACCCAGGGTGTGTAGCGGACTGTTAAGTGTCGCAATTGTAATAGTGCGATCCGGATTCTGTGTAGCTCGTTTCTTGCATATTTTGCCACACAATTTGTGTTGCTTACTTTGGTCGTATTTTGTGGCTTCTTATTGTAACGTTTACTTTAATTTGCGAGCCGTCCACAGCAGCAGATCTTGTTGTGATTGCTCCCTACAGTCTCCACATTTTTATACCTCCCCAGTTGCTAGCGTCATTTTGTAATTTGATTTGCAGAAGGTTTTCTCTCTGATAATTTTATTGTGACTATGTCGATCATTAGAGCAAATAAGTAACTGCTACAATCAATCTGGATTTAGCTTTCGAGGTATTTCAATTTGTCTTGGCTGGATGACCCACAAAATAGAAATACAGGGTGAAAACGTATGCAGTTGAAAACAGATAATACTAGAAGCAAAAAAGTCTCAATAAATTTGGGCTCTGGAACACATATCTTATGAATTATCAGCACTTCATCTTCGATACTATGAAATAAATACTATGAAACCACTGTGCTTTTCATATTTTGAGAGGTGATAGCATTGACCAAACCAAGATAAATGAACACAGAATGAAGTTACTCGAAAAATTTCGTTCAATGATATACAAGTCACAGAAGAAACGTATAAATAAAAAAATGTAATGTTGCATTCTGATGATTAATATACTGTGATCTGTGTAACACTAACAAAAGAAGGACTCTGTTCGTTAAGGCATGACAAGATAAGCAGAAAGATAAAAAAAGACCAAGAAAGTATAAAACGGTCGTAAGTCCGTGTTCGAAGTGAATAACACTGGTTAAATTCAACCATTTCTCCAGAGGAGACGTTTTACAAAAACTGTATATGAAGTACTGTTTTCGTATTACGTACAGGTAAAGGCTGCTTCCTGGAAACTCACAAGCACTCGAATAATGAGCCGTACGCATCCCACTCCGAGCTTAACCAAAACTTCGTGCTGTTGTTTCATTTTCATGGAGCAATTTTCACCAGGCGAGTTTCTGCTTCTGTTGACGATTAAAACCTCGAGTTTTCAAACTCTGAGCTGACGTCATAAGCTGATTATGGGGCCCTGACCACCATTTCAAGGACACCGGAGATGTGAAGACCTTTCACGCTGTCAAACATCCATAGTTTCCTTTTGCTCGTTCAAAGCATTTTACTTGTGTGAGGAATTGTTCATGCAAATTTTAACAAAGCTGTAGAAGAAAAATTTAGAAACATTCTGTAGCATTAATGAAATTTTTATTGTGTGGCAATTAACACGATCTTAACGGCACTTTTTATATTTTTTGTTTGTTTTAGTATCAACAATGTCGGCAGCCATATCTTTGTACAAGCAGTAACATCACGCAGATCAATACTTGCAGTTTACCTTTGGTGATGCTGATTATTGTCTCTTTGCTCTTTCTTCAAATGGCAATAATCGTTAAGCTGTAGATTAATATAAATAATAAATCACTACTACTTTGATATCTCATTGACTGTTCAGGCCAACTGCTTGGAATATCAACATAACAATATAATTACCACTCATCGTGAAATTCATTGTCAGTCACATTCTATTTTTTCTGAACACGTAATTGGATTCGGCTTTATAGCCATCATCAGGTATTATAAGGCAGCGACACAAAAGGTACGTTTTCCGTTCCATTAACAGGTGAAACCTATGAAAGCCCCTAACTAGAAGCGAAAAAGAATAATGTACCGTACGTGTTGCTATCGTGATGCACTAATATTACGTAATCTTTCCACTAACCATTCACTTAAAGATTAATCTTTGAACTTCGCGACATATTAGTGTCAGAACGAGCTACTAAACGAGTATGTATCCTCTGTGTCACTGATTCACAACATTTTATGATATCTGTAAAGCCAGACACCTATTTTTACGAATAAAATTAAATGTGATCCCGACAAATTTTATGGTTTATTTAGGTATCAATGTCACTACTGGCCTCCAAAAATCAAAGAGACGACGTTTCTCGCAATCTCTCTCTCTCTTTCTTCCCCCCCCCCCCTCCCCCTCCACCCCCCCCCCCCCCCCCCAACTTTCTCTCTCTCTCTGTCTCTCTACTCGTTTAATCAATTGTGACTCTCCATGAATACAAGAGCACGCCAATTTCTTGTCTCCTGGACTGCCTCCTAAAGATTCCCCGTTATGGAATCCATTACTTCCACATCGTATTCACGCAAGTAGCACACATTAAAAGTAGTGTTCGTTAGCTGGTAGATACGAGTGAGAACTACCGTATAACCAGAGTAAAAGCTCAGGCATCGAACTTTCTGGCAACAATAATATACAGCAAACGGAAAGGAAAATTGAATATTTCTTAGATGACTATGTGTTTGTCTTTGGGAGAAGTCACAGCAGGAGAGAAGCTGTTTGATGATGCACTTGATAACGGAAGCAATGCTACAGAAAAATTACTACATGTTCATAGAATATATCGATTTAGAAAATCGTTCGATAGTGTCCAATGATGCACGATGATAGAAGTGGTCACATACATACGGATAAACTGAAGGGCAACACGGTTGGTATAAAATATAATAGAACTTATAGGGGACAATAATAATGGAAAAGCAAAACGAAGTAGAGAGATGCTATCTTTCGCCTCTACTGTTCAGTCTATATGTCGAAGGAGCAATGTTGGGTAGAAAAGGAAGTTTCGGGAGTGAGAATAAATTTGCAGGCGAATGTGAACAGTTAGTATCGGGATTGCTATTATGTGTGAAATTAAATAAGAAGTACAGGACCTGTTAGATGAAATGAACAGTCCAATGGCAGAATATGGACCGAAGGTCATCTGAAGGAAAACGAAAGTAACCAGTAGCAGCAGAAATGCGATGAACGACAAATTTCACATCAAAGTTTGTGGCCACGAAATAGATGACGTGAAAGGAATCTGCTACTTTGGAAGTAAAATAACATGCAATGGCCGAAGCAAAGAGGGCATGAGTAACATACTAGCAAGTGCAAAGAGGATATTCACGGCCAAAATAAACTGGCTACAATTAAATATAGACCCATTTATTTCAAATGGCTCTGAGCACTATGGGACTAAACATCTAAGGTCATCAGTCCCCTAGATCTTAGAACTACTTAAACCTAACTAACCTAAGGACATCATACACTTCCATGCCCGAGGCAGGATTCGAACCTGCGACCGTAGCGGTTCCAGACTGTAGCGCCTAGAACCGCTCGGCCACCCCGGCTGGCCTTCTGTTTCTAAAATATACGTTTTGAACACAGTATTGTCTGGAAGTGAATCATGGACTGTGGGAAAACCCACAAGGAAGAGAGGTGAAGCGTTTTAGAGATGGTGTTGTAGAAGGATGGTGAAAATTATGTGAACAGATATGATAATGAATTCGGAGATTCTCCACGGTATATGTTAGGAAAGGTAGATATGGAAAACACTAAGAAGAAGGAACAGCGAGACGTGGTGTGTGTTAAGGAATCGGGGAATAACTTCCATGGTACAAGAGGGAGCTGACAAGTGCAAGAACTATAAGGGAAGAAAGAGATTAGACTATATTTAACTATTAATTGAGGAACGTGGTTGCACGTGCTGCTCTGAGATGAAGAGATTGGAACAGGATAGAAAGTCGCGATGGGTAGCATCAAACCAATTAGAAGACTGATGCGTAAATAGAAGTTGCTACCTTTGTGACAGACCTATAACTGTTTACTGACCGTATGCGTACTCGACAAGCAACAAAAAGTTCCCAGGTAGGCATAAAACAATATCAACATTATTTTAACAAAAGTAAAAGCGTTGCTCCGTATAAATCAGCTGATGTTACTAATTGTTGGAATTAAGAACATGATAATCTTGCGAAATTATACGAATTGTCTCGTACGTTTATGGCTGACTTACAGATCTAGAAGTTACTTCTCCGGTTTGGATCATTATCACGGTTGAGTGAAATTAGAAGGAAGTCAAACTACAGGCTAACTACAAGGGAACAGCTGGCCATTAAACCTCTAACACTGACTTCAATAAACCAGCGGATACCGAGTCGTTGTGACTGAGGCCACAGTAGCCAAGTCATAGACAGATGCACGTTTCAGAGGCGAGAACATGTAGTCCTAGCTGAGTTGGAGGCTGGAGCCAGCTTGCCGCAGCTGTGCGGTTGCCTAAACACTTGCGCTGCAGGATGGATACAGCACGGCCCACTTACTGGCACGTGACGCACACGAAGCGAGTTGTGGTCCGCTCGCCGCGCCTCCTAGTACTGAGAGGAGCACAGCCTGTCGGCGAGGGGAGCCTAACTTGTCGTGGCGACAGTTGTCAGGGTTGCCCATAAAAACAGCCTGGTGTTCTTGTTGTGCTCCGGGGATGGTGGTGAACCGTTCTGGAAGACACGACGCCTCCAGGCCAAAACTTCAGCCACCTGCGGAACTTCGGTGTTATGCTGGTGGATTACGTGTCTCGATAGAGCGAAAGGCCAAGGCGCTTCATCAAAGCACATATTTTACGAAATTCTTGTGTCAGTAGTTCATGTAAGAGGGGTAAGACGTCAAACGGGCCGACTTGGAGCAGGAGAGGCACCACACGACATTTTAATTTCCACTGTCTATACTTTTACAAATAAATTCATAAAACTTTGTCAACAAGACCGGAAAAGATTCAGGATTCAAACTCATAGCAATGTAAGTTCAAAAGTATAACAAAATAAATTTTTTTTTAAGTGTGAAATTTCATCATTTTTTCACTTACTATTGGCTGCATTTGTTGCTATAGGTACACTTTTCTTCACAAGTAAGAGATATTCTACGATGAATTTTGCACAGCATACGAACAATACTTACAGATGTATGAAACTCTACAATTTATTTAATTAATGAAAAAACGAATGAGCTGTGACATTTTAAACTTCATGTTTACAAAAATCTCAAATTTTACGGTTAATTATCTCAATTTTTAGCACATTTTTTAATAGATTTGGAAAATTCTAGAGTTTTATACGCCTGTAAGTATGGTTTGTATGCTGTGCAAAATTCATCGAAGAATTTCCCTTACTTATGAAGAAAAGTGTATCTATAGCCACGAATGCCGCCAATAGTAAGTGAAAAAATGATGACATTTCACATGTAAAAAAATATATTTTGTTGTATTTTTGAACATCCACCGCTATAAGCGTGAATGCTGAACCCTTCCTGATCACGCTGACTAAGTTTTATGAATTTATTTGTAAAAGTATAGACGGTGGAAATTAAAATGTCCTGTGGTGCCTCTCCTGCTCCAAGTCGGCCAGTTTGACGTCCTATCCCCCTTAAAGATTATTCTGAAATATTGAAGACTAATCAATGCCAGAAGTAGTGTAAACTGGTCTTGTTTGAAATTTCGATAAATCAAATAAGATTCGCATTGCTGATGCAGTACAGTGAGACACTAGTGTAACTGAGGCAGCTGAAGTCTGAGAGAGATAGTTCTTCTGTTGCAGTACCCACGGCTATATCTCTTTTTCCATGCACACACACACACACACACACACACACACACACACATTTTCAACTTTCTTTCTCTTCCATTTCCTGATCCTCCATTCCGACATAGTGCTCATAGAAAGATTTGTTGTTGGACGTTGCACAATGCAAAGAGTCGGTGTCTAATGTGATGCCGAAGCTGAAACGGTTTTCCTGTCAAGTTAGCATTCCACGTGCGAATAAAACATTTATGGTTGATTTGCATGTTGAAATGAAATGACCATATGGCATTTATTGGCCGGAATATCCCCTTCGGGGTTCGGCCGCCGCGTTGCAAGTCTTTATAGTTGACGACGATCGGCGACTTGCGTGTCAATGATGTTGTTGGACACACAACACACCCAGGCCGCTGCCGGGAATCGATCCCGGGCCCCCTTGCGTGGCAGGAGGTAACGCTACCGCAGCCCAAAGGAGGCGGACGATATCCATGTTAGTTCATAGTAGAGTGAAGATACTCAGCTGACGTGGATTGGATCAAATACAACCAATATTATGTTACAGCAAAAGTGATAGTTTTTCAATCATATAAATTATTCTAGGGATATTCAGAAGCAGAAACAATGGCCCAGTGTGGCGTTTGTCCCAGCGTTGCCAGTTACAATGGTGCGCAGTGGCTTGTATAGCCCGGCATGTGACAGAGAGAGCAAACTGTACACGCAGCAAAGCATTCTCCATCCCACTCCACGCTAAATGCATCACGCAACCGCCCGCTTGTTTGCATACCAATGTACAACCGTCCCATAAAACCACTTCACTTCACCAAACAAATTATCTCTCTCCCTCTTCTTCATAGACACACACAAGCTGGCTGCCGCGGTTTGATGGATATGGTGTTTCCTTCTCGAGTACTAAGTATTTCAGTTACTTTTAGTTGCCTGCTTTTCTTCATCTAGAAGTTGACCGCTCTTCCTCAGGCACGGGGATCATGGGGAAGGTTCGCAAACAATACTTGCAATGTATCATCTGATGTGCAAACGCATTGGACCCCTGCAACAGAACAGCTCGCTGCACTCGCAACGTTGATAGTTTCTCTGTTACCATCTGTACAGTGTAATCGGCCGTGTGCCATAACCTACAGCCCACCACCATAAATGTGACTACCATCTACGCTCGACGTGATCGTGCAATAACCATCACAGACGCCAGGTGTCAGCACTATCAGTGGAGGGTATATAATGCGTGGCGGTTGGACCCGGAGAAACAGTCAGTTGTTGTCGTAATGTAGAGCGGCATCTGATGCCCGAAAGAGTATGATCATTGGTGATTTCCTGTCAGGAAGGTCGCAGTTCGTAGTAATAGACGGCAAATCATCGAGTAAAACTGAAGTGATATCAGGTGTTCCCCAGGGAAGCGTCCTGGGACCTCTGTTGTTCCTGATCTACATTAATGACCTGGGTGACAATCTGAGCAGTTCTATTAGGTTGTTCGCAGATGGTGCTGTAATTTACCGTCTAGTAAGGTCATCCAAAGACCAGTATCAGTGGCAAAGCGATTTAGAAAAGATTGCTGTATGGTGTGTCAGGTGGCAGTTGACGCTAAATAACGAAAAGTGTGAGGTGATCCACATGAGTTCCAAAAGAAATCCGTTGGAATTCGATTACTCGATAGATAGTACAATTCTGAAGGCTGTCAATTCAACTAAGTACCTGGGTGTTAAAATTACAGACAACTTCAGTTGGAAAGACCACATAGATAATATTGTGGGGAAGGCGAGCCAAAGGTTGCGTTTCTTTGGCAGGACACTTAGAAGATGCAATAAGTCCACTAAAGAGATAGCTTACACTACACTCGTTCGTCCTCTGTTAGAATATTGCTGCACGGTGTGGGATCCTTACCAGGTGGGATTGACGGAGGACATCGAAAGGGCGCAAAAAAGGGCAGCTCGTTTTGTATTATCACGTAATAGGGGAGAGAGTGTGACAGATATGATACGCGAGTTGGGATGGAAGTCATTAAAGCAAAGACGTTTTTCGTCGCGGTGAGATCTATTTACGACATTTCTGTCACGAACTTTCTCTTCCGAATGCGAAAATATTTTGTTGAGCCCAACCTACATAGGTCGGAATGATCATCAAAATAAAATAAGAGAAATCAGAGCTCGAACAGAAAGGTTTAGGTGTTCGTTTTTCCCGCGCGCTGTTCGGGAGTGGAATGGTAGAGAGATAGTATGATTGTGGTTCGATGAACCCACTGCCAAGCACTTAAATGTGAATTGCAGAGTAATCATGTAGATTAGTTTCGGGCCTAGGGTAAAAGCATTTCCGAATCGGCAAAGTTTATTAACCGGTCTTTGGCTAAAGCATGCCGTGAGTAGCGGTGCTATCCAAAATCGGCATTGAGGAAACTGTGGTGCACAATGGGTCGTAGATGATATGGGTGGACGACGGCTTCGGAGATGTGCACGGGCGCATAGAGGGGCGTCTGTCCAGCAACTGACCACACAGATGAACCAAGGGGCTACCAAGAGTGTATCCTCAATAACAGTTCAGCGAAACTTCCTGCGTATGGGCCTTCATAGCAGGTGTCTGGTTCATGCACCCATGCTGGCAGCTGTTCATGGGCGACGAAGGCTGAAATTTGCGCACTGACTGGCCATAGGTAGCCTTTTCAGATGAATCACAGTTTATGCTACATCATATATATGGCCGTAGGTGTGTATGGCCCTGAAAAAGAAAGCGTCGTAAGGGTTCAGGCTGGCGGAAGGAGAGTTACGGTTTGGGGAATGTTTTCGTAGCAATCCCTAGATGATCGCGTCATTTTGTAAGATACATTGGAACGATACAAGTATACATCTAAACTTAGGGACCATGGCCACTCCTGCATGCAGTTTGTTACTTATTCCTCGGCACGAAGGCATCTGCCAACACGACAATGCAAAGCGTTACAGAGCTCGCAGTGCACGGTCATGGTTCGAAGTGCACCAGGATGATTTTACCGTCCTCCCCTTGCCACAAGACTCTCCGAATTAAAACTGAATCGAGAATCTGGAGGACCACCTCGATCCGGCTGTTTGCGTCATGGGTCTTCAGCCGATAAACCTAGTGTGGCTGGCCACTGCACTAGGGTCGGCATGGCGCCACTTCCTCGTCGGTACCCTGTAGAACCTCATTGACTCTCTTCCTGCATGTGTGCGCTGTAATAGATGGTTAGTCAGGCTTTTTGACAGCTCGTCACATTAATGTGACTGGACCGTGTTTAATCGACTTGCCGTTTCTCTAGCCTGTGTAGCTAAGCAGTAAGCGTGTCTAACTGGTAAGAGAAGGACATGGATTCAATTTCTGTTATTGCAGAGACTTTTTAAGCGTGGCCGGTCTGAACAAAGTGCACTCAGCCACCTAGGCCAGCTGTGTAGGCAGATGAGGGGCAAGTAACGGCGTCAACATCTGGGAAGCGGACAGCGACCACGAGATCAGTGTATTAATCCCATACCTGTCCCCCATACCTGTCCATAGCGGATCCAAATAGCGCCATTGGGGCAGGATGTCATACTGTCCGGCCCACACTGAACAGCCAGACAGAGAAACTAGACAGAGCTGCAGCTTTTACAGATAAATAATTTTGGAGACAGACCCAAGCTTCGTTGCGTAGTGCTAATATTTTTTCATTATATCCAAATTCTTCGAATGCTGTATTTATTTATGAATGGTTGACTTCTTATTCAGGTGCAGCCCAAATTACTAACAGATGAGACTCTTGTGCATGGATGACAAAAAATTCTCTTTTTAAAATTTCCGCGATGACCTTGTCTGCCTTTTAACATTATATTCCTACCCTTTTAGTTTTATTTCAAAGTTTATTTATCCTGCACCATTCGCGAACAGTGTCGACTCAGACCCTCCCATTAGTTTAAAATTACGACCTCCTGTTAAGTTTGGCTAGAACCAGGAGATGAACAGCGTATGGAGATGTCGGATTACATGGGGACTCGACAGATAAACCGCTCTAATGACACACTAGCAGATATTTATAAAGCTTACATGGTCAGTAAGATACCTCCTCAGCCGCACAAATAAAAATGACCACTAAAGTTCTTCAAATGCACCAGATTCATCGTACTAGAGACGGTAAACCTAAATGTGAATAACCAGGCAAAATTCAATCACATGCTCCCCGAATGTGAGCCGAGGGTCTTAACAACTGTTCCACCTTGGTTAGTAAACTTGAGCAGCTCAATATACAGGTTAAAAGTGAAATTGACGATGAAGACGATTCCGAATAAAGGTAATTTAGTGAGTTTAACTACAATTTAGTAGTAGTAGTAAGTCTAGGGTCGAATTATACAGAACGGTAAGACCAGATGACTCCGCAGATAGGCATACGTAGCAGGAGAATCTCCAGAAAATCGACGAGGAATGGAATATATGCGAAACACTGACAAGAAAAGAGACAGGATTATAGAACATCCGTTAAGACGTCACGGCATAACTTCCATGCTACTGGAGGGAACTGCACAGAGAGCTATTCACATACGAAGAGGTTGAACGGGAGAGGAATGCGTGACGGGCCGCATTAAACCATTCAGAAGACTGATGACTATGTTGTCATTGCTTCCACACAGGCACAGACGCAACGTCATAGGCATCTGCTTAACACCCAACACCATTATTTTAAATAACAGCGCTGGGGCACTAAAGAATGCGCTGAAGTATACTTTAAACACAGCTGCGTTGTTGTCTGAATTGTTTATCCATCACTGTCGGTGTTCACTCGCTACAAAGAATAGAAGGACCCGTAACGATTTAATGTTTTTATCTCTAGCGTAATGCATCAAGAAGCTTTGTGTATTCTATCCTCTATTCGCACATAGGTGAAAGTCATGCAAGCTTTTCTTTTACCGGTTCATCCAGCGTATTATAGCTGTTCATTTACGCAGGACATTTTCGTGGCTAGCTATTTCTACACGTACAATCGATATATCTTTGGACGATTTAAACTCTAAAAAATTGAAGAGAATTATCTCCGACCCGGCCGGGGATCGAAACCGGGCTCTTTCGGTTACCAATCTGCCGCTCTGACCCCGCAGCTACAGAGACGGACGAAAAGTTGATGAGCGTACTCGTAACAGCAGATATCTTTCAACAAACGTTCACGCCCGATTTGAGAACCGAAAAAATCAAATTTTGGAACAGATTAAGTATGTGTAACTACATCGAAATGGTTACTTCCATTACTTGGTTTATGGTGCGTACTACATGGTTACTCGCTGAAAGAAATGGGGAACTACATTACCGATTTTAACCATGTGTCACACTGCTCTTCAAATTACGATCATTTCCCTCTGAAGCCAACGTTCTGGCTAAGGAGCTGTTGCTTGCGAAAGGTGCACATCCATGTTGGAATGAGGACCTCAGGAACAGTTCTATTGGATCAGCAACGTCTACTGCAGTGTGAAGTGCACTAAAGAAGGAAATATGCACTAACGATAGGAATTTGATGGGTTGTTCACGCGTAAGCGTTCTCAATTTTTGTGGTACGAGTGAGGTGTTACAAAACAGTGGATTCTTAAGGAGGTGCTGAACAATTTATTTTGAAAGTTAATCATACCTTTTTCAAGAGAATCTAGACTTTCTGCCCGCCTCCAGCCCTAAATGGATTCGAAAAAGGAGCATTTGTGTAACTTGGGGATGTTTTTTCATCCTTACGACGCGAGTTGTCTTCATACTGAGTACAACAATTGTTATATTCTGCACTGAGTACAATATATGACAAAACAAAAACGAAAGTAAGAATTGAAGACCAGTGCCGCTTTAATAAAACAGCGCTGTCTTCATCAGTTATCAGCTATGACTTGAAGGAGATTCCACAACAGAAATATTAAAGCGAGGAACCGTTACCTAAACCACACTGATGCCCCACTCGGGAGCGCCACCGGTTAATTCCCCTACATCTACATTTACATCTTACACTGCCATTCTCGCATGAGTGCTAGCAGAGGGTTCATAGAATCACTTGCTGACTATTACTCGATTGATCCAGTCACGAACAGCACGAGGGTACAACTAAAACCTAAATATTTCCGTGGGAGCTGTCGTTTTCCTCATTTTATGACGACAGTATCTTTCTTCGCCCACCTTCGTAGCCGAACGGTTGGGAAGAATGAACAGTGTTTATAAATATACTATTAATTTTAATTTTTGTATTGATTCGGTACTTAATATTCGCGACATACACTTACAATAGTATGCAAAATTTCCTACGCTTTCAGTTATTAGGTTTCCTTTCTTATTAAATGTTCCTATAATTTGTATATGGAAGATTTTCAGTAGCTTTGAGACGTCTACGCTGTGCAAAAGAATTAAAAGGTCGGTTTTTCCGAACCCCATAATTGCCTCTCACTGCTATGCATAAGTTTGAAATTTAACTGAACAATGCCTACGATATTCCCCTCTAATGATGCAAAAGCGTGGCACCCTGCAAAGTCACCCTCGGTTTCGACTACGCTTCAAATAGCAAGGCATCGACGTATGCGAAAAAAAGCATAACCTCCGAAGGTAGTGTGACGTGCAAGGTGGTTTAATGACGACACACTGACATCAAACTTCATCACAGTTCTTCGCAATACCACCGCGGACGTGTCAGACTATGGGAAGGTCGTCACAGCCCCTCTTACTCACATTTCACCCTTGATTTTAAATGGGGTTTCAGTGTGCAGGTCAAGCAACTGAAGCAGTGGAAAGGGTAACGCCGGGGAAGTTACGTTTTTAAACAAATGAGTACCCTCATTGCGGATAGTTAGGGGTTGTTGTGAGTAGCACCTGCGATCCACCACAAATTCCTTCGTCATTCATTCTAATACACACACATCACACAAACAATATCATTCTTCTTTCATCATTTTAAAAATAAAACCCTTCCAAGAAACGTCTTTCATTCTACAGTTTAGTTAGGTACTAAAGTTGGTGATAGTGTCGTGGAGGCAGTGGGGAGGGGGCGGGGGGGCGGTCGGAGGTATTAGCTAATGTCTGCTAATGTCTGACTGCACTCTGGGGTAATAGTCTAAGAAAGGTTGGGAACCACTGCTTTAGACGATAGCCATCGAAGCAAAATGCGAATCATAGAAATTCCGAAGACGTCAAAGATTGAGCGAAGGCAAGTTTTCCAGAGAGATATTTCTTAGCAAGAAATTCACTCGGGAAAGAAACGTCGTTACCTGTGCTGAAGGTTTCAAGCGTTGGAAATAATTTCGCGGAAAACCATGCAGAATGGCTCACGTTGTAGGATACTGGCTCTTGCATTTGACTACGATCAAGATACACCACAGGGATATCACCAAAAACCTTTCAAAATAATTTTCTTATTAATTTATAGCCTTTCTTTAAAAATTTGTTCAAGGGACATACAATTAGCAGGCAAATACGGTCAACGTTATTTCAGTACACGAGGGTGGTTTGATAAGTCTGGTAAATTTCCTAGAAAGAATGGAATATGTTTCTTACACCTTCATGATTGGTAAGCTTGATTATTCCAAGAATCGTATAAAGAATTTCAACAAAGTATAGTGTACAGTTCGGTGTCGACAGACCTCGGAATTACTCAGTGTGTCGACTATGATTCAAAATGTAGAAAATCGAGTTTCGTGCTGTTATTGGTTGGTTGGCTAATTTGAGAGAGGGAACCAAACAGCGAGGTCATCCGTCCCATCGGATTAGGGAAGGATGGGGAAGGAAGACGGCCGTGCCCTTTCTACGGAACGATCCCGGCATTTGTTGAAGCGATTTAGGAAAACCGCGGAAAACCTAAATCAAGATTGCTGGACGCGGGTTTGAACCGTCGTCCTACCGAATGCGAGTCCAGTGTGCTAACCACTGGTCCACCTTGATCGGTGTGCTGTTATTAAACATTTTCATTTGAAGAGTTTGAGTGCCGTACATATCAATAGAGAAATCATGATGATGTTCACTTGGACTCTGGACCATCATTGAAGACTATATACTTTTGAGTTAAAGAATTTAAATAGTCGGACAAGTAGCGAAGACGGAGGGTGATCCGGCCGTCCTATTGAGGTCAATACAAAGGAAAACATTGACAAAATGCATGTTTTGGTATTACTGAGACTGTAGACATCTCAGCTGAGGGAGTACATAATATCTTGCATGGAGAACTCGATATGAAGAAGAAGTGTAGGAGGTGGGCGCCGCGGTTGCTCACAGTCGACCAAAGGCACATGCGCCACAACAGTTCCACACAATATCTGCGAATGTTCAAATGCAGTCCGTAAGAGGTTTTGCGCCGATTTGTGACTGTTGACGTAATCGGGATCCATCATTACACACCAGGGTCAAAACAGTGGCCAAAGGCTGGTGGAACGGCACCGAAGAAGGCAAAGGCCATTTTGTCAGTTGGTAAGGTGATGGCCGCTGTTTTCTGGATTTACCAAGGAATAATCTTCGTAGATTACTTGAAAAAAGGCACAAATGTAATTGGATTCTATAAAATTTTATTTCTGCATCGTTTGAAACTTCCGTTGACCGATAAAAGACCAAGGTTGGTATGCCGAAACGTGCTCTTCCATCACGATAATAACAACGGTAAAACTGCATCAATTGGACATTTAACTGGTTCGACTACCCTATCACACTCAGCTCCGTCACTTCTTTCTGCGCCCTAACATGAAACTGTCTTGATGGGAAAATATTTTCATGAAGTGAGAAATGATAGTTGCAGTCAAGGAATATTCTGTAGAATTTGTCAGAACCTATTTTTCTGATGGAATGAAAAAGTTGCCGGATCTTGGAGCATGTGTATATCCCTGAAAGGAGACTCGAGAATTGAGCTGAGGTGTTTACAAACCAAACATTTTTTTCAGGAATTTTTACCAGGATTATCAAACCACACTTGTATACTGGAAAAAATTCATGTATTTTTCTACGGACATTTGTAGATAAATGAAAAACAAAAAAAAGGAAAAGTGAGATGCCGTCACGCTAGTCACTGTGCCACCGCTTCGGCTGAACTGTGTACTCGCTGAAAGATACATACAGGACCTCAAAATTTTTTGACTATCGTTTTCTCAGAAACGTTAGAGCGTCTACGGATTAGGCGAAAAACGTGTTGACTTATTTTGATCGTTATTAGGCTGAGTGAAGTTTTTAAGAAATCGGATTATGTCACTTGCCATGTTCTCGTTAGTGTGATGCTGAGTCAAGGCTAATGGTGCTTGTGTACCTGGTGGTTATTTCGTGGTCGCGAACTGCCATGGGTCCTATGGATCAGGCAAAGTTGGCTACCTTGTTTAGAGCTTACCTCTACCGTAGGAACTGACTAGCTTATCACAATGCGAAAGTGATACAAGTGTGCGTGCGTTTTCTCGCAACACAGTGACATCGCATCTTCGGAAATCCACTTCTGCTTCGTGGTGTTATTTCCAAAATTACGTGAGTTCGTTTTCTCGGACATATGCTGCAGGCAAACAGACTGGAAGCTCAGTCGCTAATTGCGTTTGTGAATTATCATGCACGTTCTGCTCTTTATTGACGCTCGAATTATGTGCATTGGCTTTACAGCTTGAAAGTAATCTTCTGATGTAATGGGTGTGGATACTGTGTAGGCTGTGGTTCGATGAGGAGGTATTCGGCATGCCAGGCAGAGGAACGTCGTAACTGAGTTGGTTGTTTCTTGTTTGAAAAACTATTAACGCAGTGAGTATAGTAAAGCCATCGGTGGCCATACCAAGATTCGCTCGGTCAAGTATGCATTCGTCCGTTGTCTGAAAGAGGTCTGTTATGAAAGCTACGTATGATTGACGTTAAGTTACTTAGATTTTGTTTTATGTATATTTGTTTATTGGATGGAGTTCGTTTTATCTAATTTTTGTCTGTGATGAGAATTTTTAAGAGGAAAAAATTGATATTGTGGTTTGTCTGGCTGAGACTGCTTGTTTCACAGCAGTTATTTCGTCCTTGGTGGTGATTTTATCAAACTATGAGGGTTGGTTTCTACACACAGCATCCACGACTTAGTGGGGTATACTCGCTGTGTATGATTCTAACTGGCTGTTGAGGTGTAGCTGCTGTACCGCAAACTGTTTGTCAATGGCAAATAGCTTTAGTACGGTTACACTGTCTAGTCGCAAGTTAAGGTTCAAGTTTAAGAATTAATTGTGTCACACTAATACCTGGTGGGAGGACAGGGATTACTTCCCACAGTTACCTAAGATACACCTAGTATCTCGTGTGGCGCCGCCTCAAAATAAAATAGCTGACACCCGATAGCTTCAGTGAAACGTACTATTAATGACCGCTGTCGTCTGCTTAGCGATACTTGTTACAAACTTAATAATCATCTAATCCGCGCTATGGTTCAAATGGCTCTGAGCACTATGGGACTCAACTGCTGAGGTCATTAGTCCCCTAGAACTTAGAACTAGTTAAACCTAACTAACCTAAGGACATCACAAACATCCATGCCCGAGGCAGGATTCGAACCTGCGACCGTAGCGGTCTTGCGGTTCCAGACTGCAGCGCCTTTAACCGCACGGCCACTTCGGGCGGCCCGCGCTATAGAATATGCTCTAGTTGTACCAATTGGTTGTGGTAGTGGGGTTATGTTACCAGTAATTTTAATAACTGGAGATATGGTAGAGTTATTGCTTGTAATCCGCCTATCTTGCTATTGAATGCTTTGACCAGTAGTTGCGTTCGTTTATAATCCGTTTTTGCTGACTCGTGTTGGACGTGTTTGTGTATCGGGCGGTCCGTGTCGATCGGCAAATTTGTGAGGAACTGACAATTTGTTATCACTGCTTTAAGGACGCCGTTCATCAAAGACTGAATTACGTTACTGAAGATCATCCCTTTTTGTACTTTAGGTGGATGTGCTTGTTTGAAAAAATATTGAAAGATTTTAATTAATTTTTAAAACTGTTGCAATTCATACGCTTTCTTGTTTTGTGATGACACTGTATGATTAAAATGCTTCAACCTGTCAAATGTTTAACATTGCTGTAAGGCTTGTGTCACTTAGGAAAGGCCATATTTTTTATACAGTCCTCTGTTTCAGAATAAACAGTTTGTCGTCTCTGGCTGCACTTTAGGTGGATGTGCTTGTTTGAAAAAATATTGAAAGATTTTAATTAATTTTTAAAACTGTTGCAATTCATACGCTTTCTTGTTTTGTGATGACACTGTATGATTAAAATGCTTCAACCTGTCAAATTTTTAACATTGCTGTAAGGCTTGTGCCACTTAGGAAAGGCCATATTTTTTATACAGTCCTCTGTTTCAGAATAAACAGTTTGTCGTCTCTGGCTGCAATCCACCCACAGGCATTCTACAGTTGCGTCGTCACTGGCCCCAGAGACCAAGAACCAGAGGTCTCGAAGGCAAAGGCGGACTAATTTTCCGTTAAAGAGTTAAATAAAAGAAACATTAAACTCAATTGATTATCAGCCAATAAAACCCGGTCCTGAAATCTCAAATCGAGGTACATGGCTCAGTAATTAGGATTTACGTTTTGGCATTCCGAAGAGAAAGGTCGTGACCGATATTTCCTGAAACGATCTCGCTGCAACGAAAAACTTGAGTGACAAATCACATATTACATCCCTGCCTCACTCTCAGATGTTTCTTGATAGTATGAAACGAATTGCTCCTCCTTGAACTTGTTCGATTTCATCCGTTAATGTTGTATTAAGAATCACATATGCCACAGCAGTACTCTCGAAGAGAACGTCCAACGATAGTATTGCTAGCTCATCTGTCGCATCTGCTTTGTATTCTGCTAATAAAACGCAGTATTTGCTACGCCTTCCTCACATTATCTACGTGATGGTTCCAATCTACATTGTAGCGTCACCACTGTTAAGGACAGGGAAAGTTAGTTTTGTGCAATATTCTGAGCACAAGTTACAGCCAGGTACGGGCCAGATTTCAGTGAGTTACGCATACCAATAGTTGCGAAGCAGAATAGAGGCCACAGGGCCGTCAAATTGCTGAAAGAGTATACGTAGTGGTTTTGCACATGACAAATCACAGACAAAAGGGGCCCACTGGGCAACCTAGCATGTTACGAGTACGTGACATGAAGCGGCGCATATGGCAAAATATCTACATCTACATCGATACTCTGCAAATCACACTTAAGTGCCTGGAAGAGGGTTCATCGAACCACTTTCACAATTCTCTATTATTCCAATCCAGTAGAGCGCGCGGAAAGAATGAACACTTACATCTTTCCGTACGAGCTCTGATTTTCCTTATTTTATCGTGATGATCATTCCGTCCTATGTAGGTCGGTGTCAACAAAATATTTTCGCATTCGGAGGTGAAAGTTGGTGATTGAAATTTCGTGAGAAGATTCCGTCGCAACGCCTTTCTTTTAATGATTTCCAGCCCAAATCCTGTATCATTTCTGTGACACTTTCGCCCATATTTCGCGCACAGCCGCACATAAATAGGTGCGGGTTTCTAACGAGATTGATTCAAGGGTGGCAGCTCTCCTGAACGGCGGGGCATGTCACACCACCGGCTACACACAGCAGCAGATTGTGCACCAGCTTTCCAGTACACAGCAGGTCGCTGGTTTGACCCTCTGAGGCCGGCGCGGGGTCCGTAGCCAGCCAGCGGCGGTCCACCCCATGGGTCGCTACCACGGGCAGTCGTCCTGCCTTCCAACACACGATGGAGGCATCCCGAGGCGAGGGCCGCAGATTTGGACGCCGGATCGCAGGCATATGTTGTCGCCGCGATCTCAGCCATGCTGGTGAGAAGCACGCAGCTGGCTGCCTGCGGTTCACACCGAGTGGCACTAAGTCAGTAGGGACACAGACTGCTGAGTCAACTGCCAGCATCCTAACAACACCGCAACTCCGCTGCCTTACACGGCTGACTCGCAGCAGCGCGTGCACGGGTCACTGAAGCAGCCATTCGTTGCCATGCCGTTTCGCAGACAGTGAGGTGGTGTCCTCAGCATTGCAGGACCCAATGACACAGATCGAGAGGGATGTAGTAGGAAACAATAAATCACCTGGAAAGCTCGTAATACGCTGCCTTCTACCTCTTGCTGCTACATTTGGTGTTGCTGTTACATTCGGTGTCACAACTTGCCACTACAATATTGTTCATAGTTCTAACCACTAGGCATTTAGTTGATTCGTCAACCTTCAAAATTTACATGATTTATCGTGTAACTGAAATTTATTTGATTTTTTTGGTACCTATGTGAAGGACGTGTTTAGTGTTCTGTGTCTCAGAGAATCGCTTTGTTATCCGTCTTTGTACCTGTCTGATTGTTAAGACCTCTCTTTCTAAGGAACGGGTAGACGTATCAAGTTGAAATTTATGTTATGTACTAAGGACTACGGTCTGTTGTCGGTTTAAGACATTTAAGCCTCTAAGTCAATGCAATCAAAAGATACGGCTATTTATGTAATGTATTTTGATACTCACACTCATTAAAACTTATAGGATACGTGCTGTTGACCAAGAATCATGAAAATAATCAGGACGTGAGGTTCCACAGTACAAGTAGAGGAAGTAATACGAAAATCATTGAACAGTAACTAAACGTCATAAAAATCTTTTTGCCTTTACCCTTTATAACATACATTGCTTTCATCATATATCAAAAGCACAATACAAAAATATTACTGCTTGCAAAGTTAAATGCGAGGTAGTCCTGTTTCAGTTTGTAAATAAAAAACTGTTTACTAAATCTTCTGCCGTGATCGCTTCTTGTATGCCTGGGCTTCTCTTAGAAACAGCTTTAAAGATGTTGATACGGTCTTGGAATTCCCAGGACCGATGTCTTTTTTGTATTAAAATCGATAAGTAGCAAAAATCGTCGAGATTCTCGATTCCCAGGTGGGATAATCTGTCTGCATGTATGATTAGGTCTGTAATAAGTCTGTCTCCTAGGAAGGTGAGATGCAACTTTTTGACTGTTTTTAAGACACATAAAGGGTGAGTGAGGAGAAAAGGTAGATGCTTTGTGGGATAAAAGTATCAGTGATTTTGAACAAAAATCTTTGAATGGACATATGCTCTATTGAGAAATGTTTCCGAGATAGAACACACTTTAATGTACATCATTAATTATTTTCTGTATTTTTCAAACATTTTCATTGTTTATAGCATGTTGTAGTGTTGTAGAGGAACTTGAGACGAAGAAATTCATACTTGGCACTTGTCTACCAAGTCGGGAAACTACCTCAGATTGCCCAACGAAACCTACTTAAACTATAGCACATACGCATCGCGAGACGATTTCAGTATTCTTGCGCTTTCTTCGCGCAAACTATTCGTCCCAGAGGAAAAATTAAAAGCAACTTATTTGTAGGAAATTTAATATAGTTTAATACTGCACCGTAACGCATTTTCGCTGCAGGGTGCGGCTTTCGAGTTATTCAAGAAAGCGTACAAAAGTGACATCAAATGACCATTCGGAGTAAGGCAAATTTCCATACGAAGTTTTTTGTTCGGAATTATTATCACCACTTAAGGCACGTACTTTTTCTCCTGACTAACCTGTATTTTTTGCGTGTATCTTTAGATGGATTTAGATGTTACGGTATTCATTCTCGCTATAGCTACCTTGTGATCAATAATTCGTGTATCCTTCATTTCGGCCCTAGTTGCTCAAGATTTATCGTTTCTAAGAGGTCTAATGTATACTGTCACAACAGCTTACACTTCGTATGAGCTCCTGAACTAAATGATCAAAATAACTACCGGAGCAAGTATTTCGTACAATTTCGGACCAAGTTTAAGTCTAATATGGACATCAAATTCAGGTTAATTTCAACGGTGCGGTGCCTCTCATGGTAAAATATTTCCGACGAAAATCTTGGTAGTGAATGATGACAATGATGACAATGAAAATTTCTCCCTGACTGGTACTCGAACCCGGATTTTCCGCTTGTCACAAGCGGTCGTCTTACCATTCTTTTTACGTTTACAGAACCACTTTATTTTCTGCTAGTGTCTCTTTCACCGCCACCGCGCCTATTGGTCATAGGAAAGTGGGAGACACAGGAATCAACAGAAGTGGAAGGCTTTGTATTTGTTTCTTTTTGTAGTTTTTACTATTATTATGAAATTATGTGGATCACAGAAAAAACTAAACTGGTTAAAACAAACCAAAAACAAATAAAATACGCGCATTTATGGCGCGATCTTCTATCCCCGGAGGGCGGAAGTAGAATCGATCATAGGCGGCTTTGTCTCAGACACGACCGGAGGGAGATAGGTGCCCTCAGCACCAGGCACTTACCAACTAAGAGGAGACCTAACAAAGGGCCGTCGAAGACAATTGGAAAATAATGTTCTATAACGTGGCGTGTGTTCGAGCGCTGCTTGGGATGTTTGTAAATACGTCCAGTAGTCGAGACGGGATTTTGGTCGTTCATGGAATAGGTAACAGGTCGCCCACCCCTTGATGCATGTAATGGCATGATATTTGGCGGCAAAAAAATGTTTGACGTCCAGGTAAAGAATCATTCGCTGTTCTATCGTATCTGGTCACCTGCTACACGAAACGCCGGACGTTGTGGGAAGAGGTGTAAGTCTCACGCTGAGCATCAGTGTCGAGCTACTGGCAAAGGAGACAAAGAGGAGAACCTGACAAACCAATGTTGTAGAATCGCTGTACTGTGGCAAATTTCCGGTTGATTATGTGATACGAGACTGCCCGGACACCCGTAGGGATGAGTGATTGATGGATGGTACTATACAATATGGGCCACCGGATGGAGGGATATTTGGTCTCCTTCACATTACGTGCGACAAGGCGCGTACTTGGGTGGATGGTATGTGCGTAATTGTAGTCGACGAAAAAGATCGAAATGTGAAACAAATAAAGCACGATGTAGGCGACAGACACCGGTGGTGAGGAGGACGTAGGAAAGAGGACATCAAGCAAACTGCTTGTTGGGGATATGCACCGCCCGCTCCATTGTCTTCTGATAGTACTCAAATACAAGGCAGCAGCTTGCATAGTGACGTTGACGAGTCCGAGGCCACTAGCCCGCTGGGGCAGGTTAAGTATTTCATAAAGGACTTTAAACATGGAGCCAGCGGTTGAAGGTTGCGCCCAATCGCCGTCGACGGAGACAGAACCGGCGCGATGTTGGACCAATGTTGAAGCCAAATAATGATTAAGAAACTCGACGCGTTGATGTGTGTTTTGGCAGTGCACGAGGTTCTGGCGGACGTGGTTACGGATTGTGTGTAACAGGCAACGGTAATTCGTCGCTTCTGTGCTTGTGACACCATTAGGCTATCTGTTCACGCTTCCACATGTCTTCAACCATGTTTCTATAACCTGCACTCTTACGTAGATTATGTATATTCCCGTACAGGGGAGGCATTTTAATTGAAAGTAACATAGCCAGTGCTACGGATAAATTCGTTACAGCAGCGCCTGAGTTGTTCAGAAGTAGAATGCAATGTTCCTTCGGACTTGCATGCAATATCGTTTCTAATTATACAGATGCCTGACATTTGATTTAAAAAAGGTAGCAAGGGATATCCAGGATCTGTATTCACTCAGTAGTGAAAAGTTTGTTGTTGTTGTTGCTGCGTGGTACTCACATTTCTCGCAGGGAGTCCCGGTAGGGCTGCAACGTCCCCTCCTTGAGAACCTGCATGCCGGCATGGACCACCGTTCTGAAACACCACAAGCAATATTTTTAGCCGACTGCTCCGCCAAGATAACTGCACTGTGCGTGCGAAATACAACTACTGATACTGAACAGTAGATCTCGTTCAGGCATTTCCCATGCAGCCAGTTAAGTCCTTACAATTATTGAGACGCGAAAATCGACGCATGTAGATACGAGGTGTGTATATAAGTAATTCTAGTTCGAAATGGCTCTGAGCACTATGGAACTTAATATCTGAGGTCATCAGTCCCCTAAACTTAGAACTACTTAAACCTAACTAACCTAAGCACATCACACACATCCATGCCCGAGGCAGGATTCGAACCTGTGACCGTAGCAGCGGCGCGGTTCCGGACTTAAGCGCCTAGAACAGCTCGGCCACAGCGGCCGGCTACGAAATCATCATCATCATCTTGGACAGTTTCCAGCCACTGGCTGGGTCTGTCGGGAACACAAGCCTCTCCATCGTGTTCTGTCTTTCCACCATTCCCCCTCTTCCACCTTCGTCCAGTTCTCTCCTCGTCACACATTCCTTAACTCCCTTCACCCATCTATCTCTTGGTCTTCCCCTGGGCCTCTTCCCCTCCAGTTGCAGATCAAACATCCTCTTTGGAATTCTTCCCTCATCCATTCTCTTCATGTGTCCATACCACTGCAGTCTTGATTTTTCTATCCTGTCCTGTACTGGTTCCTCCTTTAGTCTTTCCCTCACATACACATTTCGCAATCTGTCTCGTCTTGTTACACTCAACCTGCTCCTCTGGAACTTCATTTCACTAGCTTGTATTCTACTTTTGTCGCTTTTGTGCATTACCCATGTCTCACTTCCGTATGCCAATATGGGGACAAAGTAGGTTCGGTATATAATTCCCTTGGATTTCTGTGGCACCTCCTTGCTCCAAATAAGCCCCCTAATGCATTTGAAGAACTGCCCTGCTTTTCTGCACCTTTCATTTATTTCCATTGCGTTTCCCCCCTTACTTTCAATCATGCTTCCCAGGTACTTGAAGCTCTCTACCACTTGTAGTTTTTCCCCTCCACAAGTTATATCCACATTTGGCCTATTCTTCTTCCTTGTTGTGACAATTATTTCACTTTTCTTTGCAGAGAAATGCATTCCATATTGTGCTGCCGTTGCCTCCCATACATCTAACTGCCCTTGCACCTCCTTCTCGCAATTTCCCCATAACATCAGGTCATCGGCAAAAAGCACTGCTTTCATTTTATGATCTCCAATTGCATCTGATACTTGCTGTAGGATTTCATCCATAACAATAATAAACAATAAAGGCAAAAGCGCACTTCCCTGTCGCAGCCCATTTTCCAGCTTGAACCATGCAGTACGTTCCCTCCCCACTTTCACGCAACTCTCACTTCCCTCATACATTTTGCTACTTTTCGTGTTATCTCTTCATCTATCCCTTTTGCGTTCAGCACATCCCAGAGCTTGTCCCTATAGATACTGTCATACGCCTTTTCAATATCTAAAAAGGCCATGATTAAGCCCTTCCCGTACTCATAGTGCCTTTCCTGCAGTTGCCTTACCGCAAATATGAGGTCCGTTGTTGATCTTCCCGGTCTGAAACCATACTGCTCCTCTTGCAGTCTACTTTCAATACTGCTTCTTATTCTCTTCTCCAGGATCTTTTCATAGATTTTTCCACAGTGGCATAGCAGGGTGATTCCTCTGTAGTTCTCACATCTCCTTTTATCCCCTTTCTTGAAGATCGGGACTATAATTCCTTTCTTCCAATCCTCAGGAATTCTGTTCTCCTTCCACACCACCCTCAGCACTCTGTATAGCCACTGGGTTCCTACTTCTCCTGCTGCTCGTATCATATCCACTGTTACTTCGTCCCAACCTGGTGCCTTGCCCCCTTTCATCCTCTTTATGGCTTCTTCCACTTCATTCCAAGTTAGATCATCAATTTCCCCACTATTATAATCGTCTGCTGCCTTAGGCTCTCCATCGCTGTTAGTTACCCGCTTGACGGCATTCAACAGATCTTCAAAGTACTCCTTCCAAATCTTTTTGAGCGCATGCATTTCCTCCACAACTCTTCCATTATTATCCATGATCCTCAGGCACTCGCTTCTGTCGTTCCTCTTAAGAAATACCAGTGTAAAATATTTTATTTCAAAATGACACATATTTAGTTATTTTCACACTCAGTATACACCCTCCTTAAGCCCTGCAACACTCCATGCGAATTTTCCATTGGTAGAAACAGTGCTGGAAGTCTTCGTCTGTGAACTCATTAATGATGATTGCGTCCGCCCCTGGTAGCTGAGTGGTCAGCGCGACGGAATGTCATACCTCACGGCCCGGGCGAGATTTTCTCCTCTCAGGGACTGGGTATTGTGTTGTCTTTATCATTGTGATTTCATCCCCATCGACGCGAAAGTCGCCGAAGTGGTGTCAACTCGAAAGACTTGCACCAGGCGAACGGTCTACTCGACGGCAGGCCCTAGCCACACGGCATTTCCATTTTCATGATGATTGTCGCTTTTGCTTTCACTGCTTCTACGGACTGAAATATAGTGACTTTTAATGCAGATTTGACCTTGGAGAACAGGTAAAAGTCGCATGGTTATAGGTCAGGGAGGCAGCACTTCGCTAGAAACCTCGTAACAGACAAAGCGGTAAGAGCCGGCGCGTTGTCATGATGCAGAACCCATGACTTGGTCTTCCACAATTGGGCTTTCTTATCTTCTCACGGAATAAGATAGAACGTCATGGTGGTAATTTTAATAGACCCTCAGGAACCCAGTAAAGATACACAATTCTATGCATATTGAAAAAAAAATCATCGTTGCTTTGACTCTTGAGTTGCTCATTGGAGCTTTTTTCGCTCTCGGTGAACTTGGTTTCTTCCAGTGCATGGACTGGCAGTTTCTGGATAATAATGAAAAACCATGGTTGTTTACATGTTAGCACTCTTTCCTCGAGATTAGGATCGTTTACAGTGGCATTCAAAGCTTCAAGATAAACATTTATGTTCTATGTGAGTCTTTTCACCATCAGTTTGGCACACACTTTTCTCATGTGAAAGAGGCTGGGTAAAATTTGTTTTACGCGTTCTGTTCTGTAGGAACAGTTTCAGCAATCGATCAAATACTCAACCGACCATCAGATCGAGTCGATTGCTTACGTTTCCGATACTTTCACCCGTTTTTTATGTAGAGAGGCGACCCGGGTGAGAGTCCCTCAAAACCTTGCGTATGTTATAAAGTGTCCTGGCCGTAATCTTATTTTATTAAAAGACAGGTTTCAGTAACAGTTTTTCCGAGTTTCATGAAAAACATCAAGACAATTCGTAGCTGTATTATTACACTTATCATACTCCCGACAAAAGAAAATAATTGCCCTTACACAAACTGTGACCACGGTCACACTGATTTGTCTACAAACAACAGATATACCGCATTCGACTGAAAAGGCTTCACGCTTAAGACTTCTGGTCATTCGTCTGTGGCGCAAGCGTATACTTATTCTGTGACAGCAGAAGTCCCATTATTTTACAGCAACATCTCGTACGCACTTTCACCTGTATTAAGTGCAGTGGTAAAATATCAGCAACCATCATAAAAGAGTACGATTGTGACTCTGGAGCTCAGTAGTTGGTGAAGAACTAGTACCAGACGCTCATGTGATCCTCCACTGCTCCTGTGTGTCACGGCAGTGAGGTGGTGATGGTAGGTTGTATGACATAAGTGCAGTAGTATTCGTCGGAGATGAGACATAACAGACGGGCGGAAAAGAGCTATCGTGTTTTGATTTGCCAACGGCCACATCGTGAACGATTTTGCCCGAATTTCTGTTATGTCATCGTAGACTCGCTGTCACGTAACACGGCGTACGAACGGTGGTCGTAAAAAGGTGCTTACCGACAGATAACGGATACGAGTTACGCCTTATTAGTGGCAGGCTTCACACCTGACAGGAACTGACGTCGTTAATGAACGCAAGTCCATCTCGTTTACGAGCAAACACAACGAAGGGAACAGCATGCAGTGGATATCTGCAGTCGAGTACCTCGTAAATGGCCATAACACACAACGCCACCTGCAGTCGTAGGTCTCCAGTGGGCCAGGTAACGCAGAAAGTGGACGGTAACTGCCTGGGGGCGTGCGATGTGGTCTGGCGCGTCGGGACTCTGCCTCATTTCAAATGATGTGAAGCGTCGATCACTCGACGATGCGGTTAACTCACAGTGTGTGACAGATTTAGCTAAAGCTAAATGTGGTATCATTATTTTTAGTCCTTTTATGCAGGTTACCGTTTCACAAACTTGGCCGTAGTTCTTATAACAATGTCTAAGATAAAATTGTCCCTTAACTGTAATTACAAATGAGAACACGTACTCAACCTGTCGTATACGTAATTAAGTGTGTAAGCAGTTAAAATGTGTATGCAATAGATCTATAATAGTAAACAGAGTCGCCATAACGCACATACGGCAAAAATATAGATGCTCATGTTGAAAGATGTTTATATATCATTAGAAATGGCAGTTTGTTTGAAATTTTTGCCCCTAAGAGCATCTTTTGACGCCTGAACCCATGAATCATACGTATTCATTGGCTAACAGTGGCTGTGTTATTAGTAGAACACGAGCTAGTGAGTCAATCGGCTGCAGAGGGAAACAGACGACACTTTTGGAAAAAGGTACAATGCACTGAGTTTTATTTGCTGCAAGTGCTAGCATAGTAATTATAGTAGAGGAAAAAATAAATTGTGTTTAACAGTACATACGTTTTGGTATCCAGGGCGAATTATCAGTCATGTGTTCAGAACCTTAATTATTCCTCTTCACCCTCCACCTTCAGTTACAACTAGTTCAATAGAAAAGCACAGCGTAAATTTCACGTAATTTAAATATTATGGGTACGAGGTAGTTTTTGTGGTGTATGACAAAATTAAGGAAAGAAACTCATTTCATGTTAGTAGGAGTCATATCTGTGTTATTAAAGAGACTTCATCATAATATCAAGATACCCTTTTATTCATTTGCAAATATTTCAGTGAAATTTATCCTCACTGAACGAAAAGTACAACATTACAGCACTGACACTCCTGCACTATTGAGCGAACAGCTGGCACCATTTGGGAAAGATAAAAAAAATTCTAATTTGGCAAAAAGCAAATGATAAGACAATTAGCTGCGCAGCGATTTATTTTCGGTACATTCACTTCGGCACTTCATATAAGCACAGTACGTTGACAGAGCGGCGCTGAGTTATCCGCCGCACAGGTAAGAAACAATTGTAGAACGTACACTAACTTTCTGAGACGAAATTATAAACTGTTTCCATTTACAAAATTTTCATATTCATTCAGCTGATAAATTTTTTCTGACACGGCACAGTTTTAATATCCATCAGTTAAACATAGCGTGTGATTCTTTGATCAGGAAGCCATTCTGGGTACTACAGATAATCATTCTCTGTATCTGATTTCATTTTCACATAGATTCATATTAGATTAACTGGTGTCACACACATAAATAGTAATTCACATAGTTAATGTTCATATTCAAAAGTGTGAGAGCTGAGGCTATTATGTATCGGAATATAAGGGCGAAATTGTAACCGGAATTTAAAAGCACTTGCTTTCACATTCCAAGCGACAGGTTTTGGCTCATACTGTCGCCAGTTACTAAGTTTAAGCTTAAAAGTTTCACACTCTGAGAAGATTAGCTCGGAATCTAGAAAAAATGGGAACTAGAGATTCAACATAAACTCTGAAATTAGCTTTAGAGAAACGATTGGAAAGGACTCTAAATGCATGCGTCGCTCTCATAGAGTGAGCAAGATCCTTCGACAATACCACATGGAACAAAATTATTAAGATCCTGAGAAACCAATAACATAATACAAATACCTAAGAAAATATGGAAAATTTACAAAACTGAGACTACTGCTGCTAATGGAAGAACAAATCAAGAAGAAATGCAGGCTGTGCGTGGTAGCCGTGCGGTCTCAGCCGCCTTACACTGTTGACGCGGCTCCTTCTGTCGGAGATTCGCGTCCTCATTTGGGCATGGGTGTGTGTGTGTTCTCTTTATCGTGAGTTAGTTAAAGTTAGGTTAAGTAGCGTCTAAGGCAAGGGACCGATAACGTCAGCAATTTGGCCCAATAGAACTTTCCACAAATTTCCAATTTCCAAGAAATGCAGATACGAAAATGTGTCCACAGCCTTTATCTTCGTCCTGTATTCACTAACCTCTGTATGGAATAGGCAATTGGGAAAGCTAAAATTCGCATATAAGTATACAAACACACGCAAAAGAATAAATGTGTCAAGATTTTCCAGTGATATAGCTATACCAGGTGAAAGTGTAGGGGCGATCACAAAGTTTGCGTTTGAGCCTGTTGCTGCAGCGGTGTATGCAACATAGCGCGACTCTACCGTGGGTACATAATCACCGATCACTGGGTAGGGGATCAGTGGCATTCGTGTCTTGCCGACGTGATTGCGGTAAAATGCGGAAACATGAACTTAGGGAACGTTTTTACCAAATGCATCGAAACAGGACAAAGATGCTGTTACTATTTTCTTGGTTGCCAAATGAAAGAACCACCGGTAGACATCCATCGGAGAATGGGGAATGTGTGTAGGGCTGGATTTCTGTCGAAAACCATCGTTGTGAAATGGTGCGCGAGAAGAGGCACTGCTGCTTCATGATAGCGCACGTCCCCATACCGCAAATGTCGTGACGCAGAAGTCACTGTCAACGCTAGGGGGAGGCACTCCAGCACCTGCCCTATATTCCTGGACTCTCCTCATGCTGTTGTCACGCCTTTGGTGCCTTAAAACAGGTCTTGAGTGGCCGACGACTCTTGTCGGTCGACGACATCCAGCGGACACGGTGTTTTACCAAACGGATATCATCAACATAGCCCATCGGTGGAATGATTGCCTCTGTGCTCACGGTGACTCTGTCTGATTGGCATACAGAGTCTGGACTTTTTGGTCGTCCTTGATACAAAAGATTTTTTGTGTGGCCTCGAATTCTAACGTTAGTGGTGTATGGGATGTAGTACATCGCGTCTAGTTTGAATATTTCACTGCACATTATTACTATGGATAAATACTATTGTCCTTCATTAATATACAGTGACAATAATAAAATGAGATATTAACTGTTAATTATTAGTCACATACCAGCTACAAATATTAAGTCATACTCTTCTTATTTCTCACCCAGTGTGAAATATTCACTGACAGAAAATCTTCTCACAGTTATCGACAAGCTGTTCAATAACGTCCCTAATTGCAGTCAGCATCCTTTCTTCATCGAAACTAGGACAACGCAAGAGCAATCTCAGTCTCTGAGGGGGTAGAGTAGCCTATAAAATCCTTATCCCAATTCCATGAGATGCCCGGAGGTATTTCAAATCCAGTCTCCTGCAAAATACAGGAGCACGTTGCCATTATTTTGTGCTCCGTTATATGTTTTAGCACGTTTTCTTGTAAATACTTGTCTCTCTGACTCTCTATGTGCGTATTTGTAAACAAATAAATTGTTCAGTAATATTAGAAAATATAAAGAGTGTAAAATGCTGTAATGACATAGCACATTGTTTGGCATCGCCAAAGACACGTGGAAGATTGTGCATCGTCGTTCTAACATTATGTCGTGGAAATACTTTCTCCATTCAGTCATTCCATCTTTTCCCACACAAAAGCTACCACTGATCTCAGCTTCATCGTTTTCATCTCCTTCCCGCTCTGATGGTTTGTCGTGATCATCGATAATAACAGCACCCTCTTAATCTCCGTTATCCGAGTCAGTTCGCCTCTCATCAAGTAAAAAGCTCTCACTTTCTCCCCTTCTGGTCCATATCAATCCACATATAAAATATTTGCTATTAACTGTAGTATTAATATCGCGTATTTTCCAAACACGCCAAAAAATGCAATGTACTTATGGGACAAGAATGGTGTATTGCGGTTCACAAACCCCAGCATACTCAAATTTGTTTCGTAGCATTTCACGTGGTTCGGTTCTCAACTAAAGTTACTTGTCTCATTCTAACGACATCTTGCAGCAGCTATCAGGAAACCCAGGGCAGTTCGACATGCCATGTAGCAATTACCTACACAAATTCGTCATAAGGGGTGTACCACGCCCTGAGAGCTCATTGTCAGATTAAAATAGATCAGTTTATGGAGAATGACTCAAATATTAAAATTAATGTCCAAAAGAAATTTAGTGGCTTGTGATAAAGAAGATCACGCAATCGTTGAGACTCGACCGTGGATCACTGCAAACTTGTCACCTACTCGGATGAATCACGTTTCGTGTAACAGCAGGTCGTTGGTCGAGCCTCGTTACCTAGACTGCTCGATAGATATACCCCGCCACGGACGCAGGCTGCTGGGTGCAGTATTATGATGTGGGACTTCACCGCGGCTTCGATGAGACAGTAGCCGAAGGCACCATGTCGGTTGTGGACTACTTGATTATGGCTGATTGCTTGTTTCCCTCCATGCTTGATGTCTTTCCAGAAGGCCGCGGCATCTTCCAGCACGACAACAGTCCGCTTCACAAAGCAAGAATCGTGCTGCAGTGATTAACTGAGCACAATAGTGAACTCACATTGATGTCTGCAGCACCAAATTCGCCTGATACGATCGTGATGGACGCTCCTGGGCACCCGCTCCGAACCCACAAACCACAGGCCAGCAGTTTCCGTGAATCGCGTGTTCTGTGTGTGGCCATATGCTGACACCTACCTCCGGAAACCCCCTAAGGACTTGTCGAATCTGCACCATAGAGAATGTCTGTTGTAATATGCCCCAAACGTAGATCAACACGCTATTAAGCAGGCTGTCATAAAGTTTTGCCTCATCGCTGTATATGTTAGCTTATGGGCTTCTTCGTGGAGGACCAAACGTGCAGTGACTCCACTCTGCCGCAGACGCTTTGTTTCTAGTGGTCGTGTGAGGCTATGATATTAAGCATATGAATTAGCCAAGTTATGATGCTAAGTGGTCTCTTCGGTGGTTGGCTGTTGTCACAAGTGACTACTGTTTTTTGGTATTTCTCACGAGCACGTGTAGCAGCGTAAACGGCACAACGTGTAGGCAGTGTTTCCTCTTCCAAGAAAACGTCCCGAGTTGAAAGTGGGACTGCATGTGCAGCGTGTTGCAAGATTGTCAGCTGCCAGGAGAGTGCAGTCGAAGCATTAGGTATAGGACTAAAGGCCAAAAGTGAGAGGGAAAGCACAGTCGCTATACAAAACGCAGCGACCATCCGCCATAATAATCAACCACTAGCGTAATGATGAAGTGTAATCGAATTAAATCCTGTCATCCCGAGAGAATTAGATTCGAAGTTAGACGCTAAAGGTATCAGATGAGTTTTGTTTCGTCGCAAGCAAAATAACTGAAGATAGCAGAAGTACGGGGGATATAAAGAACGGATTAGCAACACAAAGTATTTGTTGGGGCGCTGCGTCATATTGAAACAAAATGGGGACTATCGTCTGTGAGGACAAGATGGGTATGGAAAAGTCAGGACTGTTGTGACATGTAAGAATGCCGAATATAAGATGGAGATCACTTACAAAGTACTCAACAGATTCGGGGAGAAAAGATGAATATGGCAGAACCTAACATTTGCTATCTAAAATCTCGAATAAGTTGTTCGCTCATGCTGACACTAGATAGGAGGATGTGAGTAGCTATTATTGACGCTGTGATAATAGTGAAGTAGCCACAGGTATTTTGTGACAACTCTTTTTAATGACGCGCTTCGAAACATCGTCACGAGATTCCGAAAATAGATTTTTACAGAACTAATTACAAGTTGCGAACACGTTGTACAAATGTGGTTCAGCCACATATAATACGTAACAATAAGGGAACAGACACCATACAATGTACTTGGTCAACTTAAGTCTGCCGTATTGAACAGAACCTGAACAACCCTGATTAGAGAGCCACCCAATAGAATAAAGTGACCGCAAGCTGGCAACAAATCATACACGGCTCAAGGCAACGAGTGCCAAAAACCTCATACAGAAAGGCATTAATCATAAGTATAACGGTAAAAAACTGTCATGTACCAAAGAGTTTTATAATTTCTAGTAAACAATTAACTTCAAAAAGGCAAAAAGGACCTGGGTTGGATAGGAGCAATCAGAAACGTTTATTCAGGTTCGAGGACTAGGTCTTGCGAAGGCACGAAACATATTGACAGGAATATTGTATGTACATGTTTTTATACAAACGTAAATGCGTGTACACGTAAATATAATAACGTATATAAAAAGGTAGACAAACTTTCAGGTTCCGTATCCCTATCACTATACAACTGTATGAAGACCATAGCAAAAATGAAACATAAGAAACAAAGAGTACAACTCATAGATATAACATGAAATGAATAGTTGGTCTGGCCTGTTCTTAGTGGTCTTTTGCTGTAGAAAATAATAAATAAGACTTCTGTGGTCATGTTGTAGACTATATACAGAGTTCTACAGATTTAGTATCCTATAATTTCTCCATTTGTGTTGTAATATACAAAATAGCTCTTACATATTAGACAAAACACTTGTTCATGTATTTTAATCAAATGTGTAAGAGTTTGGGCCATAATGTTCGTAACCTGACTACAATCTCCAATCATAACTTTGTTGCGTAGACAACGGAAGCCCTGATAAATACTTCAATTTTTTTGTAATCATTACTGCTTCGTTAAACTGTAAACATTAGGTTACTTTTATGATTTGATACTTGATGTTTTTTATGGGTCGTTCCTAATGTTTACTATAGTATATTTTATCATCATTTGTATACTTATGCATAAAAAAGAGGGGTTTAGATCCTGAAACATTGTTTTATCCTTTTATATTTTACTACACATTGTGTTCACTTCACTTGGTATAGTGTAACTGGCAAATGCACAAATTTTAATACGAACTATAAATAGATACTGCTACTAATTGCACTTCATAATCAGCACTTACAGTGCAAAACCTCATGCTGTACATTACTTTGCGCAGACAATGAGCTGGAAGCCGTGATAAAGGACTTCACCTTTTTGCGTAGTTATTACAGGTTTGTTCTACTGTAAACGTAAGATAAGTTATGTAATTTGGGACTTCATATACGTTTACGGATTGTAGCCACTGTTTATTATCACTTGTATACAGGAACAGGGGTTTAATTTTGAAACATTGATTCATGCCTTTTATATGTCGCTACAAAAGTGTTCTCTTTGGAGGGTGTAGTGTCATTTTCAGTTCTACAAAATTTTTATACGAACGATAGATAGACATTGCTACGAATTTTATATGTACTTCATAACCAGACCGTATAGTGCAAGGCCTCTCGGTACACACTACTTTTTATGTAATTACTACAGCAAAAGGCCACTAACAGGCCAGTCTAACAATTTATTTCATGTTATATCTATAAGTTTACTCTCTGTTTCTTGTGTTTCATTTCTGCTATGGTCTGCATACAGATATACTGTATAATGATAGGGATACGAACCCTGAAAATTTGTTTATCTTTATATATACATCATGATATTTAGTGTACACTGATTATTGTTTGGTATCATATTACGTTTTTACAATTATGTATACATACAATATTCCTGTCATTACGTTTATGCCTTCCCAAGATCTAGTCCGAGTATCTGAATAAACGTTTCTAATTGGCCCTATCCCTACCCCGGCACTTTATGATTTTTGATTACATTGATTATAGTTTATATTACCAGTTATAAAACTATATGTACATGACGGTTTTTTTACCGTTACACTTATTATTACTACCTTTCTGTACTCGCTTTTCGGCATTCGTTGCCTTCACTTGTAAATGATGTGCTGCCACCTTGCGGCCACTTTAGTTTTCTTGCCTGGCACTCCAGTCACGGATGTTCAGTTCCTATTCAGTACGGCACACTTAAGTTGACTCATTGTATGGTGTCTGTTCCCTTAATTGGTATGTGCAATATCTGGCTATACCACATTTGTACAGTATGTTCATAACTTGTATTTGGTTTTGTAAAAACCTCTTTTCAGAATCTGATGATGATATTTTCAAAACGTCTCAGTAAAAAACGTGGTCACAAAATCACCTTCGGCTATTTGACTATTATCATAGCGCCATTAATAGCTACTACCATACTCCTATATAGCACCAGTAGACTCACAGAGCATGTCCTAAGCCAGCTTGGAACAATTAATTTATGAACTGTACAGTAGGGGAGTGGGGGTTAAAATTGTAGAGTGGTGCCAAACTTCTAATATATTACGCAGGTTAAAGTGGAAGTGGCATGTAGTTGTCATGCACAATTGAAGAGACTTGCGCGGGTCTTATGCAGATTGTATCAAAAAAGTCCTCGGACTGAGGAATTTTACAGGAATGACAACGTGGCCTACGTGGACATGAACGATAAGAACAAATTTTCGGTAACTTTGTGAAAATAACCATCACATCATTCATGCGAATTTATGTTAGCAAAAACAGAAACCAAATGAGAAAGTCTGTACTTGAATTCGGATACAACTTCCCAGTGATAGAAATTCATGGTGTTCGTGATCCTGCTCGCTTGGTGTCATACAAAGTGACAGGTGGTTTCTAAATTGCTTTCTCTCATATGATTATGAATAATAATATCAGATGTCCCTTCGTCTAAAATTGACGAGTAGGAAATTCACTGAAACGTTGCTACAAGACAACTAGACTGGTACGCCGATAACACTTCATCAATGAATTTCACCGAGAAAGCCTGCATTCCCATAGAATAGTAGTATCGATACAAAAAGTTATTCATAATCTTATTGAAATGCCTCTGCCGCTACCATTAAAAAGAGTGGATTCACAGGACAAACTGCGGCATAACGTAAGCACCTTATGCGCTGATCCGCTTGGCAGGGAAAACAATCACGACGAAGCCAGAGTAAGCCGTGTGGTGACGGGTTTCAGGGAAGAGAATGCAGCCCAGGCCGCAGGCGTAACGCAGGACCAGCGGCAAACAATACAACCGCACCACGGAAATTTTTCCATGTAAAAAGTCGCATCAGGGAGAAATTACCAGAATAGGACGGAAATCGAAGTGTGATATTATATCTACTGACAAACTGATGATTATAGTTTCAGAAAATTTGGATGATTTATTGAAGAGAACGAGCTTCACAAAACAGCAGGTCAATAACGCGTTGCTACAAGTTGTGAGGGGTCCACTTGTACGTGGAAAAATATAATTCATGAAAAATGACTGAAACGATTGTCATATGTAGACAAGATTGTATTTTTGACACCACTGAACCAAAGATGTTGCCTGAATGGCAGAATGAATTACAGTAGGGGCGCCCGGAGCGCAGTAGCAGCTGCCGTTGCACTCTTTTAAAGGCAGGATGTAAGACTGAAAGCTAGCGGCTAGCTGGGACGGCAATTATAGAAGAGTAATGAATTTATACTGTAACTCAAAGGTAAAGCAACTGGAGCATATTTATAAGATAATGAAATTTTGTTTATTTAGTTTCAAGTATGAAGCAATGCAATGTGTATTTCGCACATTTTACAGTACTGACCGTTGACTGTTGAAACCAAGTATTTTCCATCAGATTTAATGTGAGGTTGATTAGGTATAACCGATTTGTAACGTTTTTGTGTGTTCTGTATTTCAGATACAGAGAAGTTAAATTTTGAAATCTATTTTGCTAGACGATGCCAGACTTTTTGTCATGAATCTATTTTGCTAAACGATTGCAGACTTCTTGTCATGTAACAATCCCAGTGTACTTAATTACGATAGTAATAGAGAACTGTAGAACAGTTGACCAGTTAACTGATTTTGAAGTTAATGAAAATGTTTCATATCAGATTATGTGAAACGAGAAGATTTATTTTGAATCCAATTTTTAAACTAAAGCATTTGGTCTTAGGATATCTTCTTATCAGTACCCCTTCCTCTTCCACATCGTGTTTATTTTAACCAAACGATTTTTTTTTAAAGTAATCATTTTTCAATCAGTCAGAGAAATATTAATGTGCCACAATCGCAAAAGTATTAATGTTTGTTGCAGCTTCAATTCTGGCTGCATTGCACAGCGCTGAGCCAATATCCAGTATGTTCACTGAACATTTGCAAGGTTATTCTTTTATCAACCAATCTACTGATATTATTTGTATGAAACTATTTTACGACTGGCATTGAACTTTGCTGTGCCAAGATTGAGTATCCATGCCTACTGTGGAGAGAACAGAATACCAGGATTACATCCGTTGTGACTCTAGACCTAAGGAAAATTTATTTCATTTTTTATTTGCATAGAGAATTTTATCAGTTTATTGCACAGGGCCACAGAACTCTGTGCTATGGAGACTGGGTAAATTTCGGGGGATTGATTTCACTACGAAAATTGCGTATTGGTTTTGTAGATTAAGCCCTTTCCTCAACAACATATCACACAGAACATCTGCATGACTAAACATTACGCATTTCATATTCATTGGCGAACAAAAACACTTAACTTTTATAAAGAACGTTAAACTTTTAAAAGAACTGTGATGTCACTGCCAGACACCACACTTGCTAGGTGGTAGCCATTAAATCGGCCGCGGTCCTTTAGTATACGTCGGACTCGCGTGTCGCCACTATCAGTGATTGCAGACCGAGCGCCGCCACACGGCAGGTCTAGTCCGGAGAGACTTCCTAGCACTCGCCCCAGTTGTACAGCCGACTTTTGCTAGCGATGGTTCACTGACTACAGACGCTCTCATTTGCAGAGAACAGTTTAGCATAGCCTTCAGCTACGTCACTTGCTACGACCTAGCAAGGCGCCATATTCAGTTACTATAATCTGAACAGATAATATTGTGAATCGTGTACCGTCAAGAGCGACGTTCATCATAAATGGATTAAAGTTAAGTATCAACTAGCTACGTCCGTTCTCTGAATTCCAATTCCTTGTCATGTTCCAGACCTCACGTCAGTATAGTCCTTCCCTCCTCACGCCAGCCTGCGTGAGCTAAACGTGTGCATTTCGGCCTCCAATAGTAACACGGTGTTGGCTCTTCAGCCAACACAATAAGAACTTTAGTAAGTCTCTCTCTAATGCACTCGGCCTGACAATTATTGACAGAGTAGTTAGATGTCCGCATGAGGGATACTGTGACAAATTCTGTCAAATAAATCTCGGGTGAACAACCTGGCAAGAGTGTGCGTAGGACACAATATTTCGGCAATCGACCACGTTGCCATCATCAGGTGCTCTGATGTGGGCCGGCACCAGGTATATATAGGACAATGCCCCTCATCCCTCAGGCGCTTCTGCCGGCCGGAGTGCCCGAGCGGTTCTAGGCGCTACAGTTTGGTACCGCGCGGCCGCTACGGTCGCAGGTTCGAATCCATCCTCGGGCATGGATGTGTGTGATGTCCTTAGGTTAGTTAGGTTTAAGTAGTTCTAAGTTCTAGGGGACTGATGACCTCAGAAGCTAAGTCCCATAGTGGTCAGAGCCATTTTTTTAACCTCAGGCGCTTCCTATGAGTCGGTGCGGTCCGCGCCCCGCGCGCGGTCCAGGTACAGCAACCGTTCTCCCGCCGTCTGGGCGCTGCGTCCTAGGTATTCTCGTTCAGGAGGGTCTGCCCACACCGCTCTCGTTATCCTTCCCTCCTCCCCCGAAGTCGGTACAATCTGGGACATATCCTTTTTCTTCTTAATCTGGGTGATCACGGGTTCCCAGGTCTTGCTAAGGATGTAACCGTTGTCACGATTTAGTTGTGGCTCCCTTACTCTAATCTCTATGGCTTCTTTTGATGACACAGTCCCAGTATTTGGAAGTTGGAGCGATGGGCGAAGAATCACATTTGTCAAATAGGTAGGTTGGCGGGCGCTGCCCATAATGTTCCAAACGTTCGCAATTGAAGCGAGATCCGGTGACCTTACTAGACAAAGCAGGGCTTGACAAGGACGAAGGGCCGGCCGGAGTGGCCGAACGGTTCTAGGCGCTACAGTCTGGAACCGCGCGACCGCTACGGTCGCAGGTTCGAATCCTGACTCGGGGAGGGATGTGTGTGATGTCCTTAGGTTAGTTAGGTTTAAGTAGTTCTAAGTTCTAGTGGACTGATGACCTTAGAAGTTAAGTCCAATAGTGCTCAGAGCCATTTGAACCATTTTTGAAGGACGAAGGCGAGCACTAGAAACACTCCCCGCGTGCGGGTGGGTATTACCTTGCTGAAATAAAAACCCAGGACGGGTTTCCATGATGGACAAGAAAACTTGCGTAGAATATCGTCGTTGCACCCCATGATGTAAGGACGGAGCGGGTGACAACCAAAGGGGTCCTGCTGTGAAATGAAATTGCACCCTGGACAACCACTCCTGCTTGTCATGCTTTATGGAGGGCGGTGGCCATGTTGGTATTCCACGGTGGGAGATGTCTCCAGACAATTCTCCGCTGGTCATCGGGACTCAGTTCTACCACAGTCAATAAGATTCCAGGCGCACTGTGCCCAACAACACTGCAAACTGGCTTGTTGGCGTGCAGAGATCGATGGTAACCTGAACGAGGAGCGCTCGGCCCCCTCTCTGTGAGCCGCCTATTAATGGTCCTTATACTCAGTGAAGAACGATGATAATGATGACGCCCTGACTCTGAATGACTCTCAGGTGATTGGTTTGCCCCTCGTTCTGTCGACTCTCTAGATCTATCACTTTGTTTTTGACGCTATGTTCGCCCGTGGTTCACTCATTGCTGCCAAGATCGTGGAATAACTGAATCTCTCCTATTTAAATATCCATGGATTCACCCATCGCTCCAACCGGTTTCTTTAAACACAACTACACGCTCTCTCTCAAATGCTGACATCTCCGTATATTGTTCACGCGCCTGTCTGCAAGGCATAGTTACTGTCCATCAGAATACACGGTATGAAATTCGGAATGACTTTATAATGTGGTATTAAGAAAAGGATAAATACAGCAGCTCAGGAATATAGGTATTATAATGACGGCATAATAACAATAAATGGGAATGCTCTCCTTACCCGGACACCCCCACTCTACTCTCATCCTAGTCCATCACTCAATCCTAAAGAAAATGGCCGAGGTAATATACAGTATACAACAGTACATGTTATGTGTAGTGAAATATGTAAGAGTGATATTAGCGCCTACAGAAGAACCAAAGGTGGCAGAAACTGAGGTTTTATGAAATCGATGGTACAGCTAAAGAATGGATAATGTCATCTGTAGTGACAAGAATTCGGAAGGCTATACTTCATAACCGAGCCAATTTAAACAGCGAGATTCTTCTGACTGGGCAGAAATCACGTATGGGGTTCCACAAGGTGTAGTATTAAGTCCACTATTGTTTCTCAGATAAGCAAACGACCTTTTTTCTAATATACAACGAGCAGAGTTTGCATCTTTTGTGGATGACACTAGTATTATTATTAGTTCAAATATACATACGGTAACAAGAAATGGTAACTAATGTTCTTAATAGTTTTATTGAGATGTTTTATGATCTCACTCTGAATATCACAAAGAGACAACATATTCAATACTGCACATCTAAAGGTTCTACACCAGTGATAAGCGTAACACATGATGAGAAAACAATAAACATGATGGAAACGTCAAAATTTTTAGATGCCCGTATTAAAGAGAATTTAGAATGGGAGAAACACTTTTGAAACATCTAAAACAACCTAGTTCAGTCACATTTGCACTTTGAATCATTGTACACCTTGGGCAGAGACAAATCAGAAGTCGATACATTTTGCATATTGTCTTTCAGTACTGCCATATGGGATAATGCTGTGGGGTGACTCATATTTAAGAAAGAAAGTGTTCCCTGCTGAGAAACGTGCTGTAAGAATAATATCTCCTGTTCACTAGTTAAGCGTTTTCACTGTGAACTCTCAGTATATTAATTCGCTCGTGGTTTGTTCTAAATAATCTACTGCAGTTATAAAGGAACATTGATGTATATAATGACAATACCATAAGAAAAACAGACATTCATTGCTCCACAGTATGGTTGTATTCAACAAAGAACGCTGCCACCAAAATTCTTCAACTCTGACAGATTCACTTTTATTCGACGTTTCAATAGCAAATTTTTGGTACAACATTAGGACGACGCAGGAGGGGAAAATAATTTTGAAGACTTATTGATGTAAATCAAGATTTTTATCTTTTTAGATACATTGCTTTCGTCGCCGGCTCTGGTGAGAACCATCTGCTTTCTTTGTCTGATTGCTAGATTTAATTTCCGGCACCCTTCTGTAAAGCCACAACTCATACTTTTTCCTGTTTTCCCAAAGTTCATCACTCGCTTCTGTACAGTACTCTGCCCCAGACTTACATATTCAGAAACGTCTAATTCAAGTTAAGGCTTATGTTTTATACTAGTTGTCTTTTCGTGGCAACATTATTTCACTAACCCCTGTACAACATGGGTCCAAATTTTTTCGTCAAGTTTGTCGTTAACACCGTGCATATGGTGCCACAACTTTATTCTTTTTTTTGCTTTATTTTCAATCCATATTCACTCTTAGCAGACAGCTAGTTCCATTCAACTATTCTTCCTCTCTTTCGTAACAAGGTCATCAATGGATCTTATCGCTGATATCTTGTCAACCACAATTCTTTCAGTTTTTTCTTGGACATACAAGCTAAATAGTAGTGGAGAGAAACTGTATACGTGCTTTTTATTCTTCAAAGGTATCCTTTATTCTTTATAATCCGAACACTTTGATATTGACCTCTCCACTTTACGTAGAACTATTTTTTCTTTTTTCTTTTTTTTTACACACATCCTGTGAAAGAAGAATATCACTACCTGTGAAGATAGAGCCACCTTTCTGGTGCCTTTCTTTACCTCTTATAAAGCAGAAATAACTGTCATGAGTTTTATTTTCATTCTCCTGTATGTTATTCTGACCAGCAAATGTGATGCATGAGCTGCAATGATGACTATACAATTGCTCTCTCATCTATCTTGTCTTGCCACATCCTGGATTGACTGAATGACGTTCTTCTCAAAATCCAATGGTATTTCTTCAATCTTGTAGACACTATATACTAAACTGAATAATCTTACGGCAGACAGTTCCATTACTGTGTTTCAGACTTTCGCAACGAGTGTGGGCTACTCCCCCTACCATTTAAAATTCCTCCATCGAACTCTGATTATAATTCGGGACACTCTGGGTTCAGATCGACACACAGTGCTTCCTTCTGTCACGTTATCAGATTCTTCCTCGTAGAGCTCATTAATGTACTTTCCGCATTTATCCACTTCCTTCTTTGAATTACTTGTGTGTTCACACTGTTGACTCCTTTAGTTTTAAATTCATATAAAGTTATTTTTACCTTTGGGCATCTTGAATCATTCCTTCTTAGGACCATTCCATTTTAAGTTCCTTAACATCATGTTGTTACTCGGGTGATAACCGTGGAAGATTTCTCATTCGCATATTCATCGACTGACTTCATAACTCTTACTTTGTTTTAACTACCTCTTACATGTGGCTTGGACGAGGAATGGTATTGCTAGGTGGACAAGCTGGCCAGAGCGACAGGAACAATTCTGGGAAACGGCTACACCCGGTGTTGCTATGGTTTTTTTATTTTAATTATTTTTCTTTCCTAATATTACCTTGACGACAGTTAGATGCAGTGGGAAATTGTTGTTTATTATTTCGGACACAATTATCCGTATATAATATGATTTTTGTTCTTGCAGAAATATGTCAGTATCTTTTAAAACTTACTTCGAATGGTATTTGCAGCAAAACTCTGACTAAAGAGGGCTACAGAATTAAGGAAAAAATAGTTCGATCTTACATTTTTTATAAATGCGAAAGTTTGTGTGTGTGTGTGTGTGTGTGTGTGTGTGTGTGTGAGTGTGTGTGTGTGTGTGTTAGAGAAAGAGAGAGAGAGAGAGAGAGAGAGAGTTAATGTTCGTTACTTGTTCACGCTGAAACGGCTCGACGGAATTGGATGAAATTTGGAATAAAGGTAGCTTATACCCTGAATTAGCACATAGGCTACCTTATACAAACCTACCTATCAAAACGTATGAGTGAATGCGCTTATAGCCATACTTTATTCACTCAGTATTTTAGAATGAGGGCGCTTAGTAATCTGCAACATACATCACACATAATATGAAACCATCATGAAAATTTTTCTCGTTGACAGCACTCACACAATGACGAAAGGACAAAAAGTTTAGCACTACTACATTTTTTCTGTTCATGGTGTAAAACTGCCACATGAAGTATGAACTTTACTTTATTACTTCTTGAGTACCAGCCCCATTCACAACACTTTTCGCAGTTATTATCCACATACGTCCCGAATATATCTATAAAAGTACACTCCTGGAAATTGAAATAAGAACACCGTGAATTCATTGTCCCAGGAAGGGGAAACTTTATTGACACATTCCTGGGGTCAGATACATCACATGATCACAATGACAGAACCACAGGCACATAGACACAGGCAACAGAGCATGCACAATGTCGGAACTAGTACAGTGTATATCCACCTTTCGCAGCAATGCAGGCTGCTATTCTCCCATGGAGACGATCGTAGAGATGCTGGAGGTAGTCCTGTGGAACAGCTTGCCATGCCATTTCCACCTGGCGCCTCAGTTGGACCAGCGTTCGTGCTGGACGTGCAGACCGCGTGAGACGACGCTTCATCCAGTCCCAAACATGCTCAATGGGGAACAGATCCGGAGATCTTGCTGGCCAGGGTAGTTGACTTACACCTTCTAGAACACGTTGGGTGGCACGGGATACATGCGGACGTGCATTGTCCTGTTGGAACAGCAAGTTCCCTTGCCGGTCTAGGAATGGTAGAACGATGGGTTCGATGACGGTTTGGATGTACCGTGCACTATTCAGTGTCCCCTCGACGATCACCAGTGGTGTACGGCCAGTGTAGGAGATCGCTCCCCACACCATGATGCCGGGTGTTGGCCCTGTGTGCCTCGGTCGTATGCAGTCCTGATTGTGGCGCTCACCTGCACGGCGCCAAACACGCATACGACCATCATTGGCACCAAGGCAGAAGCGACTCTCATCGCTGAAGACGACACGTCTCCATTCGTCCCTCCATTCACGCCTGTCGCGACACCACTGGAGGCGGGCTGCACGATGTTGGGGCGTGAGCGGAAGACGGCCTAACGGTGTGCGGGACCGTAGCCCAGCTTCATGGAGACGGTTGCGAATGGTCCTCGCCGATACCCCAGGAGCAACAGTGTCCCTAATTTGCTGGGAAGTGGCGGTGCGGTCCCCTACGGCACTGCGTAGGATCCTACGGTCTTGGCGTGCATCCGTGCGTCGCTGCGGTCCGGTCCCAGGTCGACGGGCACGTGCACCTTCCGCCGACCACTGGCGACAACATCGATGTACTGTGGAGACCTCACGCCCCACGTGTTGAGCAATTCGGCGGTACGTCCACCCGGCCTCCCGCATGCCCACTATACGCCCTCGCTCAAAGTCCGTCAACTGCACATACGGTTCACGTCCACGCTGTCGCGGCATGCTACCAGTGTTAAAGACTGCGATGGAGCTCCGTATGCCACGGCAAACTGGCTGACACTGACGGCGGCGGTGCACAAATGGTGCGCAGCTAGCGCCATTCGACGGCCAACACCGCGGTTCCTGGTGTGTCCGCTGTGCCGTGCGTGAGATCATTGCTTGTACAGCCCTCTCGCAGTGTCCGGAGCAAGTATGGTGGGTCTGACACACCGGTGTCAATGTGTTCTTTTTTCCATTTCCAGGAGTGTATTTCATTTTATGACATAGTTCAAGAACTATGACGTCAAGTACTGAGAGGCGAGAGAAACGGAGGCATCAAGCACGAAGTTTCAATTTGATAATTCTATTCGCAACAGATTTCACGGAGTGTATCGACACATGTCGCTGAATATACCTACAAAAATATTTAATTTGGTGACTCATAGTTCAGGAAATACGACGTTAAACACTGGGAAGAGAGAAAGCGGCCAGATCAGGCATATGTTTCAATTTATTACTTCTTTACCACTAATTTTATCCACAACAAATTTCGCAGACAATAGCCATATATGCCACCGGATGTAGCTCCAGAAATATACCACTGTGCGACATGTATTTCAGGAGATGCTTGAAAATAAAACTGTAGGGCAAAATTCGCTAGAGGTACAGGTGAGGTGTATGTACAAATACGTGTGAAATATGTTAAATATATGTTATACATATTTGACATAATCGTACAAGGGCAAAGCCACGGGTAAACAGCTCATCATAAACCCATGGAATGATTTCAACCAAATTTGGTACACATATTAGTTAGAATCAGGAATTACATATTGTGGGGTAAGAACCACTAGCATCGTATTGGGATGGGGGTGATGATTTGGAGAGAAAAAGGGCAAGGAGGAGATGAACAGACAAAGAGGGGGAAAGAAGAGGTGGATACAGATAGGGAAGGAGTAGGAGATGGACAGTCAGAAAGTGAGGACGAAATGGGCAGAGAAAGGGATTAGAAGGAGATGAACGGCGAGAGGGAAGAGAACAAAAGGGACAGAGAAACAAATGAGGAAGATATAGACAGTGAGAGGAGGGAGAAGAGATGAGCAGTGGGAGTGGAGAGCAGGAGATGGAGAGGGAGAGGGGGGACAAGGGGAGAAGGTTATGGAGAAGGAGAAGGGAAGGAAGAGATCTACAGGGAAATGGGGGAGGAGAAGGTCAAGAGAGATTGGGGTGTGGAGGAGGTGGACCAAGAAGGGGGGGAGGGAAGGGGGAGATGGATTATTAGAAGATTGGAATAAGTAAATATGCTGGCACTTTTTTCATAAAAAACTGTTTAAAAGCGGATAAAACCTTTCAGTGGAGCTAGTGTGTAGATGAAAATATAGAGGATATCGTTCCTACCTTGTAATGCAGAAGGACGCTATAAAGTGAAGTCAAATGAGAACGTGACAGACGCAAAAAGTTAATTTAATTGTTTCTTATTTTGGAAGTAACAGCCATAACTGTTAATACGTTTATCCTACTGTGAGACAAGACAGTCAGTGCCTTCATGGAACAGTATTTGTGGTCGGTCGTCTACGAAACAATGAATGTATCTAGGGGAGCACTTCTTAGTCCAAAACAAACAAACGGCCACGAATGTCTCTCTTCAGGGCTCGAAAATATGGAAATTGGGTGGGGAAGGGTCGGGACTGTATGGAATATATGTGAAGGCTACCTAGCAAATTTCTGCAGCATTGTCGAAACAACTTTGGCAGCATGTGGGCCGGCAGTATCCTGCGACAGAATGAAGACGTCAGCCAACATTCCTTAGGCGTTTGAACTTGACTGCGCGCTTCCAGTTTCCCAAAATTAGTATATGAAGTTTCTAGAAAATCTGGGCTCGCCACAGCCTGAAGAGAAGCAGAAGTTGAACAGAATGTCGACATCACTGCAGCATCACGATGAAGAATATTGTTCCTGTCTCTTATTGTGATGAAACATGGTACCATCTTTATGAACCAATGGAAGCACATGGATTCACGAAAAACTCCAAAGCCGTGTACGCCAGCTCCGGCAAAGTCATTATGACATTTTCATTTGACTGCAAGGGACCGCTGCTTGTTTACATTCTGTAACACGGCACCACAATTAAGTCTTACGTGGACAATATGCAAATACTGAAGCCAGCCCCCATTTCCAGAAGCCCAGGAATGTTGACGCACAGCATGATTCTGTTGCAGGGTAATGCCCTTCCACATGTTGCGAAGTTTGTTTCGATTACGCTGCAGAAGCTTAGCTGGAAAGCCCTTACACACACTCCACACATCCCAGATCTCTCCCCATGTGATTTTCATATTTTTGGAAACTGGAGAATAATAGTAGTGACCGTCGATTTGCTTCGGACGAAGAGCTGTACGCCTTGCTACAATCGTCGTTCCGTAGGCAACCTAAAACACTTTTCCATGAAGGCACTGACCGACTTGTCTCACAGTGGAAAAATATATCAACTGTTACGGCGATTACTTTGCAAATAATAAACAGTTTACTTGCTTTTTTTCATCTGCCTTATTTTCATTTGACTGTCCCTTACATAAAGATCTCTTGTCTGCCACCTTTGAGGTGTCATAGTTGACAATACGGCTATTGTGTATGCATTTATGCGCATTTTATTAGTTGTCAGGATGTATAATTCTAATTTAAAATGTTTTACCATTATAGTTTTCAGCATTAATTAAAATTTCATTTACATATGTTTATTTAGCTACAATAAATTATACTCTGTTAATTAGCATTTGCAAAAGTTTCAGTTCGTGATTTCGTTTTATGCTACAGTAATCACGCTGCGCTTTTTGTTTTCCTCGATAACTGAACCGTTGCTAGCCATCAGTTCTGCTCAAAGTGGCCCGTATGTGGGCGCTTCGATAACCGCTCTCGCTCGAGTGATCTGTGTCGGTGTTGGTTCGATACTGAATCGACGTCGTACTCGTTAGACTTATATTCCGGCTGGTGTTCTCTGGTTGCTGGGACTCAGCGAGGGTTCCTTACGCTGGTGGTGCTGCAGCTGTTTCCATAATACGCTGTACAGGTACACGACCACGCTCGGTTGCGTATAGAGGTCAGTGTGGCAGTGGGAACCTCGTACTTCGTGCCTAATCGCGGCAGCAGTGTGATCGGTTGAAAAGTGCGTTGCAGAACCGAAGGCTGTTTCTGCTGGGGCAGAAATAACTGCAATACATCAAGAAGGCTGGTCGTGCTGGTGTTGTTCGACGTTAGTTACCGTGTTGACATCGGACGTTATTCAGAGGCAATGTCACACCAGTGCACCACTGGAATCATCATCGGTGTTTTTCGGTACTTTCAGTTTGGTTTGTTTCTCTCTCCTTAACGACGTTGTTGGTAGTGCAGTCTCAGAGACGTTGTGGTCTCAACTGTTTAAAGATTTTATTTTTCGTCATAGGTTATTGCCTGGATTGTTTATCTGCCACCCTGAACAAGGTAATAAAAATCATCTAAGCTTAGATCTCAGGTATTCCTGTACAGTATGTGGCATACGTCGTGAAGGCCTCGAAGCAAATTAAATACAAGAGGAAGATTTTGATGTAATACTGTTGTTGTGTATGTGTAGAGCGTTATGAAAATCATCTAGCTGATAAATAAATCTTATAACTTAAGATGTTTATATTATGTATGTGCTTTGAAAGTTATAAAATTATAAATAGCCGACCAGTTGCAATGGATAAATAAATTCTTTACCTAGGTTTCAACAAATATAATTTTGTCTTCTTCAGAAGGTAACCCAAGGGCAATGAACATCATAGCTTACATTAGAAAAGTATGAAACTTATAAGCCAAGAACAAATTATAAGACAAATTAGAGAACTCTTGCATTACAGAAGTGTGATAACGACGACTGCTACTTACAAGTTTGCATTAGTAAGGACTAATGTACCACCGCCGTTTTACAATTGTCGGCATAGATCCATGTGTCAAAAATAAAACATAGCTCTAGAATTTGGGTTTGTCAGGTTAATATAAAATAGCTCATGGATCTTGCAGAGCTCACAACTAACTGAGTGTAATCGGCGAGCGTAGTTACCCTGGCGCTCGTGCCGAGAAACATGTGCCAATTGGCGTACAAAGGCAACGTGTAAATTATCAGTATTAGTAACGTCCTTAGGTAGAGTAACAATAAAAAAAGGAAGAAAATTAACACTCGCGTTATAACAGTATGGGAGCATTGGTACAAATAATATAGTTATACATCAAAAAAGGCAGGTGGCGCTTACGCCGAGAAACTTACGCCCAGTGGCATATACAGCCAAAATATAAAAAATTACATTACTATATTAGTGAAACCCACGAACGGTATACATGTCAGAACTTTAAAATTGACAATTATGGCTCTTGTCAAGAAAGAATTACGAACACTGGTATACGATCCTGTTAATACACATTCCCAGGAAATACAATTTTATTTTTTATTTTTTAGAGCCAGGCAAAATCACGTAAGAGCCGATGTAGTAGCAAGCATACATCGTGACAAAACCACCATTACATAAGGGGTAGTAAGCTTAAAGCACTAAAGGTGCATCATAGCTTCCTGAGGAAATAAACCACTAAGGTTACCAGCATTAATGTTATACCGTAAACAGTACAGGTTCAATGCCTTCGAAAAATTGTCTACAAGCAAGGTTAAACTGGTCGTTCAGTATATTACCGTCCTTGAGTTCAAGATGTTTGAAAATTTGTAACTCTTCCCACAGATCTAATCTACGCCCTTTGTCTTCTCTGTGTAAGATAACAGTGTCTTCTAAATATTTCGGTGTATGACTGGCTATCAGGAGGTGTTCAGCAAAAGTAGAATTGTATATAATCGCACCTTTTTTACCCAATAGGTGTTCTTTATATCTTGTTTTCACAGCTCTGCCTGTTTGACCAAAATAATAAGAAGGACAGTTGTTACAGGTTAGTTTGTAATCTCCTTATTTGGAAAACCAATCGCCAGCGATCTCTACTGAATGTACAAGATTTCTCTTTAAACTGTTTTCTGTAGAGAAGGAGACGTTAGAGTTATATATTTTCATTAGAAGACGTTTTATCCTATATGATATATTGCCTAAGAAAGGAATAGAAATGTTTTCCTTACCTTCTTTGCTATGAGTATCTATTTTTATTCGTTTCTTAGGCAATATATCATATAGGATAAAACGTCTTCTAATGAAAATATATAACTCTAACGTCTCCTTCTCTACAGAAAACAGTTTAAAGAAAAATCTTGTACATTCAGTAGAGATCGCTGGCGATTGGTTTTCCAAATAAGGAGATTACAAACTAACCTGTAACAACTGTCCTTCTTATTATTTTGGTCAAACAGGCAGAGCTGTGAAAACAAGATATAAAGAACACCTATTGGGTAAAAAAGGTGCGAATATATACAACTCTACTTTTGCTGAACACCTCCTGATAGCCAGTCATACGCCGAAACATTTAGAAGACACTGTTATCTTACACAGAGAAGACAAAGGTCGTAGTTTAGATCTGTGGGAAGAGTTACAAATTTTCAAACATCTTGAACTCAAGGACGGTAATATACTGAACGACCAGTTTAACCTTGCTTGTAGACAATTTTTCGAAGGCATTGAACCTGTACTGTTTACGGTATAACATTAATGCTGGTAACCTTAGTGGTTTATTTCCTCAGGAAGCTATGATGCACCTTTAGTGCTTTAAGCTTACTACCCCTTATGTAATGGTGGTTTTGTCACGATGTATGCTTGCTACTACATCGGCTCTTACGTGATTTTGCCCGGCTCTAAAAAAATAAAAAATAAAATTGTATTTCCTGGGAATGTGTATTAACAGGATCGTATACCAGTGTTCGTAATTCTTTCTTGACAAGAGCCATAATTGTCAATTTTAAAGTTCTGACATGTATACCGTTTGTGGGTTTCACTAATATAGTAATGTAATTTTTTATATTTTGGCTGTATATGCCACTGGGCGTAAGTTTCTCGGCGTAAGCGCCACCTGCCTTTTTTGATGTATAACTATATTATTTGTACCAATGCTCCCATACTGTTATAACGCGAGTGTTAATTTTCTTCCTTTTTTATTGTTACTCTACCTAAGGACGTTACTAATACTGATAATTTACACGTTGCCTTTGTACGCCAATTGGCACATGTTTCTCGGCACGAGCGCCAGGGTAACTACGCTCGCCGATTACACTCAGTCAGTTGTGAGCTCTGCAAGATCCATGAGCTACTTTATATTAACCTGACAAACCCAAATTGTAGGGCTATGTTTTATTTTTGACACATGGATCTATGCCGACAATTGTAAAAACGGCGGTGGTACATTAGTCCTTACTAATGCAAACTTGTAAGTAGCAGTCGTCGTTATCATACTACTGTAATGCAAGAGTTCTCTAATTTGTCTTACAATTTGTTCTTGGCTTATAAGTTTCATACTTTTCTGATGTAAGCTATGATGTTCATTGCCCTTGGGTTACCTTCTGAAGAAGACAAAATTATATTTGTTGAAACCTAGGTAAAGAATTTCCTTATCCATTGCAACTGGTCGGCTATTTATAATTTTATTACGTTAAACCGTTGCTGTTATGCAGCTATGTTTAAAATACTTTGAAAGTTAATTAGTTTTATTGAGAACATGCTACAATTTACAGTTTGTTTTGCTCCTATAGTTTGCAACTGCCCTTTTATAAAAAAAAATAGATGTATAATTGTTAAATATAATGAGTTTACCTTATGTATGCTTCTTAAATGGTTGTCGTAGCATGAGAAATTGTTAAATAAAATTTAATAAAATTTATTGCGGGAGTATCTGTTTATCCAATTACAGTTTCACCAAAGGTCTGGTGTTATTGTTTTTAAAGATAGTGGACACGGGAGGACAGTCACTGCAGATTGTAAATATTTGTCCAGCAACTTCTACTTATCGGGTGATAAAATAGGAAGTAACAAATTTTTTATGTTCTCCGTCGTTCCTTTGTTACTTCCGTATTCTTGGATGTGTGGTTCGCCTATTGCAACTAACTGAAAGGCTGTATCTACAGTGCCATAGCTTATTTTTATTTGTGAAACATCTTCAGTAGCATGTTAAACGTGTTTGGTTCTGTATATAAAACCTGCACTATATAACTACTGCAGATTTGTTATTACACTGACGTTTTTGTTATTTTATTGCTGTTAGGTGAGAAACAACTTTTCGCCGTTAAAGTTTCGTTGAGCTATTCGATTGTTTGTTTGTACTTGCGATTTGTGATCCTACAACGGCATTGAAAGAGGAGAGACACTTTTGGCGCCGATTATAACGCTGTTTCCACGATGGATGGGCGTGAACGACTATTCTCTGCGGAAGATGGATATAGGTGCAGCAGGAGAAGACAACTCGTTGAAGCAGGAATATATATATATATATATATATATATATATATATATATAGTTATTTATTTACAGTGATTGGACTCGGATGCCAAGCAAGGCGATTATCCCGCCGTGGCGTCCCCTGGTACGTCAACCGCCAGTCTAACATAGCTGGTGGAAACGCTGGTGATCATTCCCACTGAGGGCACTGGAGTCTCATGTTTCCCAGGAGTACCCGTGGTCTATGGGTCGCCTCCGTAGCGTAGCGGTAGCGATACCGCCAACCACGCAGGGGGCCCGGGTTCGCTTCCCGGCAGGGGACTGCGTATTGTGTGTCCTTCGTCATCATTTTAAGGCAAAGGTCCCGAGTTCGAGTCTCGGTCCAACACACAGTTTTAATGTGGCAGGAAGTTTCATTATCGCCGGCACGGTAGCTCAGCGTGTTCAGACAGAGGGCTGCTTGCTCCCTGTATTTAAAAAAAACTGAGTAAAGGAATCAACGGTCAACCTGAACGGATGTCTTGTTACGTCCGCCCAGACCAAACGCGACCAACTATATCGGAGAAAAAGGGCGTAGCGAGTTTTGATTCATAACGAAAACGTCTCCGGTCCCGGGTTCAAATCCCGCCTCTGCCTAAATTTCGATTAATAATTAACACTGGCGGCCGAAGACTTTCGGCATAAGTGACCATCATTCTGCCAACAGCCTCGTCAAAGAGGGCGGAGGAGTGGACAGAGGTTCAGGGCACTTTCTTGTCCTAGGGGTGGGATACTGCCCCTACAGGTGGAAGAATCAGCAATGATCAACAGCATAAGGATGCAGAAGGCAATGGAAATCACTGCATTAAAGACGCTTAACGCGTATCCACAGGACATGCGGCCTGTAATTGAAGAAGTGTCATGATAATATCTCCATTGGCAAAGGAATCCGGAATAGCCCCCTATTCGTATCTCTGGGACGGGACTGCTAAGGGAGAGATAACCGTGAGAAAAAGATTGAATAATCAACGGAAGGATAACGTATTACGAATCGGGGCGTGGAATGCCAGAAGCTTGAACGTGGTAGGGAAACTAGGAAATCTGCAATGGAAAACGCGAAGACTGAATCTAGATATAGTAGGGTCAGTGACGTGAAGTGGAAAGAAGATAGGGATTTCTTTTCAGATGAGTGTAGGGTAATATCAACAGCAGCAGAAAATGATATAACAGGAGGAGCAGTAGTTATGAATAGGAAGGTAGGGCACAGAGTGTGTTTCTGTGAACAGTTAAGTGACAGGGACGTTTCTGTCAGAATCGACATCAAACCAACAACGACAACTGTAGTTGAGGTATATATGCCGACGTCGCAAGCTGAAGACGAAGAGACAGAGAAAGTTTATGAGAATACTGAAAGGGTAATACATTATGTAAAGGGGGATGAAAATCTAATAGTCATGGGGGACTGGAATGCAAAAAAAATGGAAGTTTGTGGTAAGTTCTATGGGATCAAACTGCTGAGGTCATCGGTCCCTAGGTTTACATACTATTAATGTAGCTTAAACTAACTGACACTAAAGACAACACACGCCCATGCCCAAGGGAGGACTCGAACCTCCGGCGGAGGGAGCCGCGAGAACCGTGGCAAGGCGTAGGAGACCGCACGGCTACCCCGCGCTGTGACTGGAATGCAGTTGTAGGGGAAGGAGTAAAGGAAAAGCTTAAGGAGAATATGGGCCTCGGACAAGGAACGAGAGACGAGAAAGACTAATTGACACTGTTCAAGAATCACGAGAAGAGGAGGTATACTTGGAAAATGCCGGGTGACACGGGAAGATTTCAGTTAGATACATCATGGTCAGACAGAGATTCCGAAATCAGATACTGGATTGTAAGGTGTACCCAGGAGCAGATATAGATGCAGATCACAATATAGTAGTGATGAAGAGTAGGCTGAAGAATCAATATACAAAGAAGTGGGATACGGAAATACTAATGAATGACGAGATACGGTCGAAGTTCTCTAAGACTATAGATACAGCAATAAGGAGTAGCTCAGTAGGCAGTACATTTGAAGAGGAATGGACATCCCTAAAAAGGACCATCACAGAAGATGGGAAGGAAAACATAGGTATAAAAAAGGTAACCATGGGTAACAGAAAAAAAACTTCAGTTCATTGATGAAAGGAGGAAGTACAAAAATGTTCCCGGAAACTCAGTATACTGAAATACAAATCACTGAGGAATGAAATAAATAGGAAGTGGAGGGAAGCTGAGAAGAAGTGACTGCAGGAAAATGTGAAGACACCGAAAAAGAAATGATTCATTAGTGTGTGTCACCCAGAAACGTTGTGGAACAGATGCAGTGACCGAGGCTAGGTTTCAGGCTGTTTCATGCCACAGTCTGTCAAACTGCAGAGACTTTCTTTACGCTGTTCCACTCTCAGGTCGTTGCTACGTGGATGCCTGACAACATAGAAGCCACGGCATCAGCTGAGCTGCTGAACTAGCAGGGTCTTCGACAGGTGGCGGCTGATCTGTCTGACTCATTCTGCTGCAGCTCATTCCGTTACAGTGCATATGTGCAATTCTGGTGTTGTATTTAGTTGATCTGCGAATCAGGATGTCCGATTTTCGGCATTTTTTGAACACACTCGACTTAACAGCTCATTTCCACTGTTCACTCTATTTTGGTTTGGTGTGTTTACTGTGTGTAGTGTTGCCAACAGTCGCTCTGTGTGCATTTGTCATACTTTGTTCGTGTTGTGGTGTGCGTAAGTCGTTAAATATTCTTTTTTTGTTGCGTATATATATATATATATATATATATATATATATATATATATATATATATATATATATATATATATATATATATAAATGTGTGTGTGTGTGTGCGTGTCCGTGCGGCGCGTGCGCTTTTTCTTCGATGGGTATGAAGAGTTATTATTTAGTCTGGTTATGTTCTACATCTCTATTTGTTACCGTGTAAAATAATGAGTTTGATACTGATTTACTCGTTTATTACTTTCTTGTTCGCTGCAAGGGCTCCTCGAATATGAAAGTTTTTCTGTAATGTCAGGAGTTTTCTATTGTCATTTTTCATCGTAAGTATTTTCAAATCCTGTTCTATGCTGGATGGGTAAAGTTCGTGCTTTATTAGTTGCTCGACAAAGACAGGTGGTTATTTCCAACTTCTTAAGAGCGAATGTGTTCTTTGTATCTAGTTTTGAAATTCCTGCCTGTTATTTCTAGGTACAATGACCTGCAGCGGTGATATTGCAAGCGGAATAAAGCAACTCCTTAGTACTTGCCTGGTATTTCTACTGCTGCTTATAAACTTGGTTTCAGTGTGCTTCTTGCGCTGCATTCGTAGATTTGAACCGAAAATCTCAGCACGAATACAACTATACCTATGATTTTTCTTATGTTGTGTGTAATTCTTGTTCACTCAGTAATTTTGCTTCTGTGTGTTGATTTCTGTTTGTATATACTGAAGAAACAATGATACACGTAGCGTACACAGCAAGAAACACACTCCTGTCCCATTTAGAAACACTAATACAAAAACGAAATACAAGAAATTGTTATACAACCATTTGAATATCAAGACTGCAAATCAGTGTATCTGGGAATAACAGGAAGAAATTTCAAAACTAGACATACAGAACACATACGAAGATCAAAGTATGAAAATAGCCATTCTACTTTTTGCCGAACACCTAATAAACCATGGTCATGAACCATACAACATAGAAGAAGATATCAAAATTGTTAGGATGAACAGTCCCAATGGAAAATTCCTAACGTTACAGAAAATATTCCTCATAAAATTAGCCCCAAACTGCACAAGTAATTAATAAGTAACTAAATCAACATAAGGAACAACTCACTGATCAAATTAACCACTAAAACGAGAACAAAGAGACATGACGAACATACATTGATTAAACAACAACACAACAACATACCCTCCCCCCTCCCCTCACACACATAACAATCAAATGAATATTAAACTATATACAGACACCATAACACATACGAAAGACGAACGAAAAACAAAGAGCGAGAGTTGACTAAAGTAAATACAGTAAACACACCAAACCAAAACGTAGTGGACAGTTGGAGTCAGACGTTATGTCGAAATGTGTTCGAAAAACTCCTAAAACCGGACGTTCTGGGTACGCAAACCAACTAATGCCTATCCAGGACAACACGTACGAACTAATAAGATCATAAATCGTAATCAGCAAAAAGAAGTAATTTAACGTCGGGAAACTTTTGACACGAAAGAGTTGTTTCTCACATAACAACAATTAAATAACATAAACTGTAATGTAATTTGAAATCTTTAATTATTATATAAAGCAAGTGTTATATATAAAAACAAACGTACGTTACTGGCATCAGAAGATGCGCCCCGAATATAAAATAGCAAAACGTGTGGCACACTGCAAAGTAACTTCTCTTCAGTTCATTAGACGAAACACACTTCCAACAGTAAATAAATATTTTTAAAATGTTGTAAAGTATAAGTAACAAAACCAGTAAGCTCCACGTCAGAATCCTCTGCCCCTTCCGTCTTACATATTAAATGAAAGTACTGAAATTGACATCAAATATTAATCTACATTATTATCACAATCCTTTCTATCACTGTATTATGGTAATTCTCGAAGATAACGAGCCCTGCCCCACTACATCTGAATGTGTGAAACATCATCTCTTTTTCCACGTATAATTAACCATTATATTCCGAAATATCTGATTTCATCTATGAAGTTATCTAGAGGCACGAATAAGAATACTACTGCACTAACGTATTTTGTTTAGTACTTTCTGTAGAAGTTTTCTGCCGTTAACATTCTGTTAACTAACTAAATAATCCCTTTGAAAATTCTGAGTTACCAAAATATTGAACTGCGTCTTCGATGCTGCCATGGTTAGACGAAAAGTCTATGAGGTTTCGTCAACAATAAATTCCACTTGCCGATGTTTTGTGCAGCTTGACTGACAACAAGGGCTTTCACAGAAAAACCATCTGAACTAGAGTAGGGAACTGACGGATCTATCGAAGGCTTGCAATGGTTTACAATTTAGAAAACGAAGCACATTATGGAACAATAGTTCCTCAGAAATGTTGACTGTGTCATAGTTTCGGTTTTACGTTATACGACTGTTGAGGATGAGAATTTCATGCTCGCATTGCTAGATTCATACACAATCAAATGGAGAGATACGTCTTCAAAAGTTTTGGAGTAACCCACCCTCATATAGAAACTTGACACACATACCGCCATCATCAATAGTTTAGACATATTTAATGGGAAGACAGAAGTAAAACTTAGTCCTTTTAAAGAAAATGTTATTTCAATGCACATGCTTCCTCATTTGTGAGGAACGTTTTTGAATCACAACACATTAATTGTTCTGAATGCTCTGAGGTATAAATTCCAAATTCTCGTAATAAATATATTGTTGTCAGCAGCAAAAATATAATTCGCGTTTTCTAATTAGGTGGCTTGTAAACAGCCGATTTCAGATTTGGTAACTAAATACGCTGATTGACAAAGAAAAGGAAACTCCCGGAGAGGGAGGTAGAAACTAAGTGAAACTTCACGGTTTGAGAGGATATGTGATGACATTTCAGTAACGACAATATGGAGTCAAATTTAGAAGCCACGTGCCGGGATAAGCACATTCATCAGTATGACGTTGAACCTCCTCGGATGTGGATACATGCATTGATTCCGTCGCGAAGGATTTCATAAGGTCATCGTACCCAGCCTTGAGTTACTTTGTTCTGGTCCTTGATATCTTCTACAACGTCGCCACGATTGAGTTACCTCCAACATGATGGATCAGCGTCGCATCTGGCGGTCTTGATGACCGAGACAGTCCCTCACCATCACTCACACACTTCATAAAGCCTCGTGCCATGTGTGGACGAGCAATGTCTTGCTGAAAAATGGCAGGCACCATACTGCTGCATGTTGACGCAGGATGAGTGTGACATACCGTTGGCCGTCAGAGTTCTGCCAGTCACTACCGGCTGAAACCAGAAGTCATAGTCGATGTTTCTCCACACCATAACACGCGCAGTCACAGTCCTGTGCCTCTTCAAAACAATGGTAGAGTGGGACCTCTCCCCATATCGCCGCCATTCTCGCTGGCAATGGTTATCCCAGGCAGTGCCGATCCCTGATTAATTGCTGAACGCAATGCGACACCATTTATCAGCAGTACTTGCTTCCCGTTAACGCCACCACTTCGAGTGGTACCGATTATGTTGTGGTGTTAACAGCAGCCTCTACATGGAACGGGAATTCCCTGATCTTACTGCTTTTAGTCTCCGATCAACGGTGCGGGTTAACTCAGAATGTTGTAAGCATTACTAGGCTTCGGATGGCAGGCGCAGCTGTGGACGGCTCACGATATGCCTGGTGCACAAACTGACGACACTCCCTTGTGATGGTCCGAGTGGTCGATCGGGACCTTGATGAAGAGTGTACACGCCCTCACTTTTCTGCGTGCTCTAGAATCGGGCCACTATCACAACCGAATGGCCTCCCCCCTCCTCCTCACCCCCTCCAATTTGGGTATTGCAAGATTAGACTGGCCGGTCAAGTAGACATCTAGGATTAGGCCCACTTCAGAGTTTGCCAGGTGCTGTCTTGCAGCAGTATGCAGCGTCTCCATGTCCTCCGTGGTGGTCATTCAATATGTAACGCTGTTGACGCGCCTTATGTAACATACAGACGTGGTAACGAACTGAACACACAACACTAATGCAGTTTGGAGGCTGTTCTATCTGTCACAGAGAATTTTAACTGTAATCATTTCCGCTCTTACCTCCCGATGGTGTATACATGTACCAAGTCAAGTACCATCCCACCTTGTCTTCCGGGACTTTCCGTTTCTTTCTCAGGAAGTGTATTGCAAGAAGTTACGTTCTTCTATATATGATTCACGACTTTTATTGGTTTGTGGTCAGTGAAATTGCAAACACCATGAGGACGACATGCGGCAAAATTCTAACAGGCATGAAGTGTTCTACATGCATTTATATTTCAATGACTAGCATCTCATAGGAACTGCACGAGTTAGAAATAACTCAGTCTACAGTACGTATGTTTGGAAACATTACACAATGTACAATACCGGTCAAAAGTTTTCTATCGTCCATTAAAAAAGCTATATATTTTATTTCATTCTGCAAACATATCGTACGTACTAAATAGACCAATATAATATATATTTTCTCTATCATTAACTACACTACAATACTGTTAACACTTTAAGCTATTCAGGGTACCCAGCCTTTGACCTCAGAACAGCGGCACAAATTCTCGGCTTTCTGGAGATCAGATTTTGTAGTGTTTTAGCAGATGTCACTGTCCAACACGTCTGTAAGTTATTCCTTTCATCTTCAACAGTAGGTGACCTAAGTTTTATGACTTCCCTGTCATGTTCATCCCAGAAGAGGTCAATGGTATTTAAGCCAGGAGACTGCCTTGGCCAATTCATATTTTTGAGTTCCTCACATTTTTCTACTGATATACTCTTGCAATATTTAGAAGCAAGTTTGGGATCAAATACACCCACGATCAACACGTTTCTGGCCAGGTGGAGTTGCTGATCATTATCCTGCGATATCCTTCTGTCTTTGATGATACATTTATTACAACTCTGTCACAAAATTACCTACCCTCCACCATGCTTCATCTCTTTGGTTCTCTACAAAGTCGACGAACAAACATTCGACGATGGCTGTTAAATACACTGTTAAGGGGCACCACGAAGGAATTATCGGAATGGTTCGGAAATCGGTAGATGAGCTGTAAATGCACAGACATTATGTCCAGCTGGCGCGCTAGACCGTCCAAATCCTGAGCTGTTTGGAGGGCCCTGCCCACAATATTCTTAATGTTCTCAATTGGGGAGAGATCTGGCGAACTTTCTGACCAATGTGAGTTTTGGTAAGCACAAAGACAAGCATTAGAAAAACTCGCCATGTTCGGGTGGCATTATCTTGGTGAAATGTAGGCCCAGGATGGCTTGCCATGGAGGGTTTCAAAACAGGCATTGAACATCGTCCACGCACCGCTGTGCTGTAAGAGTGCTGCGGATGACAACGAAAGAGGTCGACTGTTCCAGGCTTCTCCAGACAGGGCTTCGCTGGTCAGTGGCGCTAGGAATATCAATGACTAAGGTAGAACTGTCTTCAGTGGTTAGTCCTGATGGCCAGCGAAGACCGGTGTGGAGATGCTACGGATCGACCTCAATGGAGCCCGCCGTGTGGCCCGACCACCTCCACTCATGGTCTGTGTTCCCATTTCATTTCATAACAGGACTCTGTCATTTGCGTCATCCTCAGAGCATTGTGGTACGTCAATGATATTCTATGCTGCGTTTTGTTGCCCTCCACGGCAAATCATCCTGGCTTTACATTTTAGCAAGATAATGCCCTCCTGTCCACGGCGAGCTTTTCTACTGCTTTCTTCATGCTTGCCGAACCCTAGCTTGGCCAGTAAGTCCGCCGCATCTCTCCCCAGTTGAGAACGTTATGGGCAGGGCTTTCCCAGCAGCTCTCAATTTTGATGATCTAAAGCGCCAGTTGGACAGAATTTGTCATGATATCCCTCAGGAGGACATACACAAGCTCTGTCGTCCAATGTCAAGCCGAGTAACTGGTCGCTCAAGGATCGCAGGTAGACTAACGCATTATTAACTTGTTCAGTTTGTGGATCTTTTTATCTTGAATAAATCATGCTGTTTTTTATGAAATTGTAATAAAAAGTTTGTCTGTACATGTACATCTCATCCACCTATTTCCGACCCCTCTTTCGTGGTGCGGCGTGTTTTTGTCTTATAGTGTACTTCAAACCTAGATTCGTCCGTGAATGACACCTTGGACCATTGCCGCACACTCCGATTTTTGTGTTACTGTCCTCATATTAATCGTTTCACCTTCTTATGTTTGCGTGTTGAAGATTTTTTATGCCGCTAAGCACCCCTTTAAACCTTGCCCCCGGAGACGGTGTTGCACTGTTGAAGCAGAATTTGGAGCTTCTCGCATGCTTCCTCACGAGTTTCAGGCACAGTACGACTTCTCTGACGTTTACTGCGCAAAAAATATGAACTGATCTTCTCTGTATGATGTTTCTCAGCATCTTCCAGATCGCGAAACACTTGCATTGGCACCAGTTTGTTTGAACCTCTGCTAGGTATATACCAGTGTAGAATGGGATACGCCAACTTTTCTTCCTATTGCCTTACTAGAATAACTTTCTTGATGCAGAGCTACGATAGCAGCACGTTTTTCAACGCCAGTCGCTTGTTTCCATCCCATTACGAAATGGTATGCTATGAACCCCATCACGTATACCAACAGATGGACAGACGCACACAGTCAGCTATGAACTAATGCTAATTGCTTGCTACACGAACAACAGAAGGAATGAGGCCTATTCGAATCGAACTCATTATAGGTAAAGCGACGTCTGTGTTCTTGTGGATGCTCATCGTCGATCCTACCATTCCAATACACTATAGAGGCGCTTAGTCTCTAGATGTTTATAACTTTTATAATTTTTTTACTGTAAGAATTAGGATATGCTAAAATATTTAAATGACACCGCTGTTTTAACCAAAGATGCATAGTTGGTGGGTGATCTAAGTAATTCTCACTCCGAAACTGCATATGAGTGTTGGTAGCTTATTGTGTTATGCCATTTATGCCATACGTAGTATGGAAAAACCTTATACCAAGGTGTGTTGGGAGAAGCGTGGCCTATGGAGACTGCAGTTTGTAGTGCTGCCGCTGTCACTGACTCGACGGAATCGGGAGGGTGATACTCAACATCATCAGGATTTCAGCGGCGCCAGGCGAATAAGCATTGTTCGCTTTGCCAAACAGGATCGTAAAAGGCTCGTTGGGTGCATGTTGTTTATTTTGTTTTTCTGCCTATTTTTTCCACAGTAACGGATGCAGAGAGATTCTAGTAACAAAACTGAACAAAAAAATCCAGAAAAACTTAAAAATAAAAAAGAAAACGTGCAAACTCAAAGACCCACAACACCTACCAGAAACATACACACCACCATGACCACCATTACCCACCAAATGAACAACAAAGAAATTGAACACACAAGCTGGTACACACACCTATATCTCAACAAACTGACACATAGGGTATAAAAATGGCAAACCCATGCAATAACCCTATGTAGAAATGCCTAACAAACGAACATCACACTGACATATATCAAACACTTGCTTTTAAGAAAGTCCAATGTAACAGCTGTGATGCTCTATACTTAAGTCATTCAGGTGGAACTATCGAAATAAGGTATAAGGGATACATAAGAGCATGGAAATATGACACCAGCCATTCAACATTTGCAGAACACCTGAGGCAAGAAAACCAGCACTCCACAACAACAGACAACGACATGAAAATATGCCGATTCAGCAACAGGAAACATCTCCTAAATCTACACGAGAACTTTGAAATTCAAAAATTAATAAGAGAGGACAAACACATAATAAATAACCAGAGAAACATCAGCCAAGCATGCGAAGGATTCTCGATCATAAGAGACAAAATTGTAAAGGAAAAAATCTATGTTGTGACGGTGGTCACTGAAGATGCTTTAGAAGAAAGCAAAACGCATCAATTTTTGTGGCTTCCTTTGATGCGGCACCAGAATGAAGCGTGTCGAAAATGGCATGCCCTACGACACTGCTGGACAGAGGAGTGATGACAGCTCTCCATATAACATCACAATGGACATATTGGTGAGCAGAAGCTCCGAGGAGAACGCACTTTACCCATATAGCATCCATCATCGTCGTAAAGGCCCAGCACCTGTAGTGGCGGCATGGCGTGCCATTGGGTTTCATATTAGTGTAACCACAGGATAAATCCTTTTATATTTGTAATATAAAATTACGCAATTTGTGGGGTGCAGGGATGATTACTATATTAATGTTCAAGATCATAAGTCATAGGAGGAAATGGGAATTGTTGAAAATATTGTTCGTCGTCTTTTCCGAGAGACTGGCAACTATTTCTGTGGTCAGCCAGAATGCGATGGAGAACATATTGAACATAGTTTCCAGTCTGCAATTCCACACACTGGTCCAGCCCACTGAAGGAAATGTTTCCATTCTCCATTTCCTTAGCAGGATCAGGACTATGATCATAAATGAAGATTTTGAATTCTAATTGATACATACATTTGGTAAAGTTTCACATGCACAGCACTGTAATACTCATTATGTTTAAACTGACAGTAAATCTCTCTATCCTAAACAGCACTATGCGCAGTTCACAGGTGTCCTCTGAGGCAAGTTCCTACTAAATTGTCTTTCACCCTGACTACTGATATAGAAAACATATGGTCACCACAAAAGCAGAAAATAATTGTCACCACTTGCCATGCCCATTTGTTAGCATTATGGGCGGCCCACTATCAGTTACTTTTACGAAATCTAAGCAATCCAGCACGGTGTACAGTCCTCGTGAGGTCATTTACTATTATTACTGAAAATAAGATTTTGTAACAGCCTGTCTGTGACGTCATCCGAGGCAACGCGGACTCTGGCGTTTGGCTGACACGGATCTTACGGCGGCTGGGTGTGAAGTGAAGCCTAGTCATACCTCTCGGGCTGTATTTATATATGTGGCGCAGCGGACGGCCAAGGAAACACCTGTTGTTATCCGCCCTATGCACACGGTAGTGGTCTCCAAACGGGCGCTTTCTCGGACACACAATACTTAATAACAACATTATGAATCACTTTAGAATCTCCGTAATTTTTGTGTGAATGTAGGTACGTTGGTTAAAATCACAGAAAAAGTCTTATATCGCCTGCATTAAAGCTTTTCCTCCTAGAATTTTTAAAAACGAACTAACTGTAGAATATGACCTCTGAACTACCACTTTAAGAGACCTTGTGTTGGTTGTGTTAACATCAAGGTTCTAAAACTTGTTATCGCTGTATTATTTAATAGGTTTCATCACATGCTGTTACGAAAACTTTCTAGCATTAATATAACAGATACTTAATCTACTACAAATAAGGACATTTTGGTTCCAAATATAGTTTTGAACAAAATTACTCGGAAACTATTAGAGGTAGCTTAATAGGGCAACGTAGTTATTATTTTTATGTTGACCTGAAGCGTCACACAAATTTTCTCATTTCTAAGTCTAACGTTTAGCGCCTTCAATTTTTCTTAAAACTGAGACTTGCACCAGTTAATTTTGACATACATCTGCACATTATGAAAATTTGTTGCTTCCTAGCTTTATTATTCAGTGAACGTTATTTTTTTCCTTAAAATGACGAATTTAGGTTAATACTGACCTAATCAACCTGATACTTGGCAGTTTAAACATTATTACACTAAAGAATACGTCGACAAAGTTTGAAAAATCAACTTTACCCTTTCATTACATTCTTTATTACGGTGCAATACTTGTGTGCTACACACAGACGTGTTATGGTGCCATGGCGTTATTAGCAGTGAACTGGGGTATGTCCCGGGACACTCGCTCGACTTCATATTTCTCAAATGATACAGTGCTTGTTTCGCCACATGACCCCCTGATTAGTTTTGTGAAAAAAATTACTTTTGGATCAAAATTGAATATTAGAAAGAAGGGTTGCTATTATAACTGTCATCTTTTAAATCAAATTGATTTTTAGCAAAATTCCATAACACTACACATGCAAAACCATTTATATATATAGGAAAACATAACATATGGACTTTTACAAATCATGTACGTACATTATATGGAAGAATGAAATAAAATTTTCGATGATTAGAAATTTATTTTTTTACGTAAATTCTTCAGTCTTTACCTGAAAGACAAACAACCAATATTTTTTACTTTTCAAGAAAATGGTTCAAATGGCTCTGAGCACTATGGGACTTAACTTCTGAGGTCATCAGTTCCCTAGAACTTGGAACTACTTAAACCTAACTGACCTAAGGACATCACACACATCCATTCCCGAGGCAGGATTCGAACCTGCGACCGTAGCGGTCGTGCGGTTTCAGACTGTAGCACGTAAAACCGCTCGGCCACACCGGCCGGCTTTTCTTTTCAGTACTCACATATGGCTTCACAATCTTAGGCACCCATGTGGGCGTCCATAGACACTTCCATCAAATCATTAGAAACAGGGATGAGACTTCACGTCTCCATTATTTTTTGTTCTCAATATGGCTATCAACCTTTTGGTTGGTGGTTGATAGTTGGAGACACGTCATCGTTGTTAGAGGTAGTCAGCGGAAATCAGTCATAGATGTTTGCCACTTATGGAATCGTACATACGATTGACGTTAACCCCCTCTGCGATCGTTACGATCTGAAGACGGTGTACTGAAGCACCGAAACTGGTAAATGACATCGAAAGGATGGTTGTAGACGCTCCATTTTATTACAGAGCATTTACTGTCTCTGTACAAAGTACAGACCAAACATCGATTATGCATTGGATGCACACTATGTCGATATAAATATTGTCTACGTTTTTGTAGCGTTATGAATGGGATCGTAATGCTATAATCTGGTAATATTTGGGATCTGAATAACAACCTTTCATAAAGCGATAAAATTTTTCTCCGGTACATACGAGATGAATTTGGTCTTTTCTTCCTAGCTAAGCAGCAGATCTAACTTCACTTCTTTCGCTTCAGTGACTGTAAGAAGGGACAGCCGTCGCCACGGAACTTCTACGTTGTGGCCAGAGTCTGACTTCAATGCCGCGAAAGGTTTCATTCGAGTGCACCCGAAACGAGATTAGAGGAAGAACTTTCTTTTGGAAGCTACCATCTAGAGAGAGATTTCCTAACAACGTTTCGGAGCAGAAACGTATTTCGTCTGATGTATCAGCTAACTAGAAGTGAATTTCTGCTCGCAGTGAATTAACCCGATGGCACATAGATGTCAGCAATTGAATTAGTGTCTCACAACCCAAGTCCGTTATTGCTCTGGTTGTTACCTCCTATTGTAAATTTTTGTCACGTTCTGTGTTGCTACTCGCAATGACGTGTTATGAAGGAGACTTGAATGATTTTACAATTTCGTGTAGCAAAGCTGCCGGTGCCTTTGATCTTAATACCCACAATATCATCAGTCTGCACATCTAGTTCGGCAATATCTGGCATCTTCGGATCTATAAATTCCTACGGCATCCCTGAACAAATTAAGAGACTTTTATTTCCTGTTGATTGTGCTGTATGCTTTCCACATGTTTCGTAAGTAACTTGGAGAACAATAAAAGTGAATATAGTAAAAATATGCTGCTCTGCAGCTATTTCCAGACATAGGAACAATTTCTAGTAGATATATCACTTATGAAGACATCACGTTGGTTGGGCATATTAATTAGGCTAACTTTTTCATAAAGTTCGTTACTTTCGTCCTTGCTTTCTTGAACAATGAACGTATTTTAATGATTTCGACGTGGGTAAGACATATTCTTGTTACCTACTATCTGTTCTGACACGTTACGCCATCATCAGCGGTTTTCTCACTGTTTTACTGCAATACATTAATAACGATGGATACAAATACGAATAAGTTAAGATTTTAGTGAAAAGTTTCAAAGAACTGTGCCATGAACGACATGTATCTTAACAGGCAATTTGCTTGATAACATTGCTTTCTGTTGTGCGCGTTACAGCTCACAGTCTGTAACTAATAAGGAAACCACCTTAAGGTTTAATACGTTCTCTGAAACCAAAACTCAGACCTAAAGTCGAGCTTGTGTGCGTGTGTGAATGTAATCACAACTTGTTATTGATACAACATGTACGCAGGAATATGCTCTTACAACTAAGCTACTTACAGAATTAAACACTGTGATTAACGTATTTTATTTGGTGGTTACAGACGTTTTTTTTATTTAGTTCAGAAACAAAATTTAGGAAAGAACACGGACAATAGTAGAAAACGAGTAAGTGATGTGAAATATATCAAGAAAATTTTCAAGACCTGACTGCCTAAGAAATTACACAACCGTAGTTATATAACCATACTGTAGGCAATATGATCATCGATGACATAAATACGCTTTAGGAATGAAAGGAGGTCCTGTATCAAAATTAGGGCCTGTTTACTAGTCAGAGGGAAAATATGCTTGGAGAGACAAAGAAAACGCAAGTGGTGCTGATCCTTGATGATAATAATGATAGTGACAGAGCAAGGATGCAAGTGATCGACTAATTTTCAAACCTTTATTTAATAGCCTATAACAAGACTAAAACTTCTTGCGTGTGGTAAAGTTGCACCCCGTTAATAATATATTTCTCAGCCACGAAACGCCTACTGTTCGAAAGTTACTGACATATTACGGAGTTGGAATACATTGAAGCTCGAAGGCAGAAACCTCCAGCAACGGTTAATATATTTTATTTACAGCAGGTGGTATAGATATGAAATTAGATCACATACGTTAAGTGTGTTTCACGATGTCCACTAAGATAAGATTTTCATTTCGAAGTTCTATTTCAAAACCAGTTAACGATAATTTTAATTACCAAAAGCTTCACAACTTATTTAAATACATTTTTAAGCTTTTACTTTTAAAAATACTTTTTAAGTTTTTAAAACGGACTAAAAGGTATAAAATAATTTCTCGTAGCGACATGCAGATTGCTAACTCCATACACATAGTCCTGAAAAATGTGCTTGTCGGTTTTTAATAACTATGACAATATTCGTAAAATTTAAACGTAAAACATGGGGCATAAGCAATAGGTAACCAATTTATGAACAGTTCACATACGTCACTTACAATTTCACTGCACTGCAATTGTAATTTTCTGAAAGGGAGCTACTGTCAACACTTCTTACTATTATCTATTGCAAGCGGGTTTTTTGTTTAACACTTTACAATTATTTCCATGGTTATCAAAAATTCACAAGCCCAAAGTTTCGGGACTATCTCTATGGGGTTAGAAAAAATTGATTTATACTTTCTAGTCCGATTTAAAAACGTTTTATATTAAAAAGTTTTTATTTAATAAATATTTTCGGATTCTTTGTCTTGTGTACCTGAAATTTTTCAATGGACTTCAAATTATTCGATAAGATTATGATAGAGACATGGGGTTTTTCATGCTTACTTCAGTTTCTCTTTACGTGACTCAGCCATTATACTGCTTAATCCTAGGCGTATCTCGATGAAAGACGCTGAATGTAAAAATTAGAGAAATTCGAGTTCACACAGAAGCTTACCAGCAGTCGTCCATACCGCGAAAGATTTGCGACTGTCACAGGAAAAGGGGGCAATAGCAGTGGCTCACGAATTACTCTCAGCCACTTAACAAATAAGAAAGCGAGTTAATTGTTCATTGTCATGCACTTCAGAGCTATGTTAAAAGTTCCAAGTCTCTAACTCATCGAGAAGTTAGTTTGTAATCAATTGCATAATTTGTACGGAACAGACAAACAGTCAAGAAAGCAACCTAATAAAATGTCGTAAAAGACTAATGCTCTTGTCTCAAACATTGTCTCTCATTCCAAGCATTAATTCTAATGTTGTGGGGTCTGCTGGTATGGTGAAATGGATGTGGCATGTTAGAGTTAAGGGGAGGCCAGATGCCCTTCCCGTCGCCACCCCGTACCACCCGGGGTGGAATAAGTGTACCCCAGCTGTCTGCATCTAGTGTACGCCATGGAAGAGTGCAAACGTTTTTCAAATATCTGCGAGTAGTGTAACTGAGGCGCAACGTGGAGACCACCCGGGTATTCACCTAGCGCAATGTGGAAAACTGCCTAAAAACCACATCCAGGCTGGCTGGCACACTGGCCCTCGTCGTTAGTCCGCCGGGCGGATTCGATCCAGGGCCAGCGCGCCTGCCCGAGTCCAGAAAGCAGCGCATTAGTGCTCTCGGCAACCCTGGTGGATTCTTGTCTCAAATATTGTAATTTTTCATAATTTTCTCTATTAATTTATTTGTCTGACATACAAATCGTGGTTTCTTAAAGTGTCTTATTAATTCATTTTGCTGATAACAATATTTAACATAAACGTGTCTATTGAATAAAGTATGAGATGATGTGGAGTCAGAGCACGAAAAGCAGCTGCTCCAACCATATCATTTTACCAAGACATAGCGTTCCTATAGTTCAGACGCAAGAGAGCAGCCGAAGATGGACAAAGTCTGCTTTTGGTCCCCTTCTGATCCTTAGTCAAATTAGTGTAAAGGCAACAAACGTGACTATCTCAGTACAGACACTGTACGACTTATAACCCCGACTGTTTCTATAATTACGCACACTGTTCATAAATTAACGAATATAAATGATTATACAGTTGCCACCTGTTAAAATGAGCTATGATTTTATCCAATATATACAGCAAATTGTAAGAGATCTAAGTTTTGGTTATACAGTTACGTTTCTAGCATTTGTAGACTTAGAGAAAGCTTTTGACAATGTTGGCTGGAATACTCTCTTTCAAATTCTAAAGGTGGCAAGAGAAAAATACAGGGAGCGAAAGGCTATTTACAATTTGTACAGGAGCCAGATGGCAGTTAAATGAGTTGAGGGGCATGAAAGGGAAGCAGTGGTTGGGAAGGGAGTGAGACAGGGTTGTAGCCTCTCCCCGATGTTATTCAATCTGTATATTGAGCAAGCAGTAAAGGAAACAAAATAAAAATTCGGAGTTGGTATTAAAATCAATGGAGAAGAAATAAAAACTTTGAAGTTCGCCGATGACATTGTAATTCTGTCAGAGACAGCAAAGGACTTGGAAGAGCAGTTGAACGGAATGGACAGTGTCTTGAAAGGAGGATATAAGATGAACATCAACAAAAGCAAAACGAGGATAATGGAATGTAGTCGAATCAAGTCGGGTGATGATGAGGGAATTAGATTAGGAAATGAGACACTTAAGGTAGTAAAGCAGTTTTGCTATTTGGGGAGCAAAATAACCGATGATGGTCGAAGTAGAGAGGATATAAAATGTAGACTGGCAATGGCAAGGAAAGCGTTTCTGAAGAAGAGGAATTTGTTAACATCGAGAATAGATTTAAGTGTCAGGAAGTCATTTCTGAAAGTATTTGTATGGAGTGTGGCCATCTATGGAGGTGGAACGTGGACGATAAATAGTGTAGACAAGAAGAGAATAGAAGTTTTCGAAATGTGGTGCTACAGAAGAATGCTGAAGATTAGATGTTTAATCACACAACTAATGAGGAGGTATTGAATAGAATTAGAGAGAAGAGAAATTTGTGGCACAACTTGACTAGAAGCTGGGATCGGTTGGTAGGGCATATTCTGAGGAATCAAGGGAGCACCAATTTAGTATTGGAGGGCAGCGTGGAGGGTAAAAATCATAGAGGGAGACCAAGAGATGAATACACTTAGCAGATTCAGAAGGATGTAGGTTGCAGTAAGTACTGGGAGATGAAGAAGCTTGCACAGGATAGAGTAGCATGGAGAGCTGCATCAAAACAGTCTCAGGACTGAAGACCACAACAACAACAACACATGTTTTTTGCCTCTCCTGATTTGTTTCAGGAATATATTGTGTTAATGAAGATGTGATCAAGAACGAATTTGTCTTTTACACAGCAGTTTATCGAATATCCTTTCTCAAAAAGTGATTATAAATGGAAAAAATTTCAGTAATAACTTTGTTGCTCAGGTTAACTAAAATTCGACTGCACCAAAGATTTTCTTTTAACTTCTGCTGGCTGAGTTCGCGAGCCAAACTCACTTCTCTTAAGGACTTCTTTTCGTCGTTTAATATAACGTTTTATTTTTCAATGCCCAATAGCATTTCAACACTAAGGTCTCCCCAAAGTATTAAAAACAGTGCCTTAGCGAAACCAGGAAACATCCGGCCGCTAGAAAAACAATCGGGATGTTCGAGGCTGTTGTCGACAAAGTGACCCAGGCTTTTTAAGCAAAAGCCTCGACGTTTATTTTGATGTAAATGTATGGGTAGGAACTATAAGTAAAAGACACATAGGGCCATAAATATTGCCTAATATCCCCTCTTTTTTCGCGACAGATCCGCGTTGCAGAAACATAACGGATATGGTTAATGTCCGACACGACACCAGTCTTCTACAGCATCTCGTACGACAACACCTTAACAATATATTTTCGTAGGAAAAGAAGAGGTAACCACCAATATTATTGGGTATTATACTGGTTTTATGATGTTTTATAGTGACTCCTTCCGTATATTAAGCATCGTTGGCACTGAAAAATGGCTCCCTAATACGTCAAAGCGAAATTTCTCCATAAAACATCGAATTTGAAACTAGGAAATGCAGCGAATTAGTTATTTATCACACAATGAATGACTTTTAGGGTCCAAATTCTATAATTTTTATCTACTGGTGCCAAATGTTTAATCTCCGTTCATTAGTTAAAGTAAACATTAGTTAAAGTAAGGTAGTTAAAGTAAAACAACAACACAATAGGCGGTGGAAAGATCGTGAAAACACCAAAAACGCAACAGGTTACCATACTTAATACGCTGTAGGATAACGGTTGCCATTCAAAAGAGCTGCCAGTAGGCTCGGATGGGATGAATACAGCTCCTATACGATATTAAAGAGTATCCTATACCATTCTCACTGCAAAATCGTGATAATATCACGTAACGGTGCTGGAGGTGTACAGCGATCACTCACCCTTATCTCTAAAATAGACAACAAAGGATCTCTAATACTGAGAAATGGTGACTGTGATGACCAGAGCAGATGCGAAAATTCATCCTCTTGCTCAGAAAATCAGTCCTGGACAATGGGAGCTGTCTTTCTGAAACACAGCATCGCTATTGGGGAACAAACATTGCACATGGGAGGCGTCTGATCAGCCAAACTGGTCACATAGTTCTAGGCAGTAATGCAATCTGTGTAGTAACCATGGGGCCGACGGAATACCGTGATATGGCAGCCCAAATCATCGACGAAATACCACTATCTTTCACGCTTGGAATCATGCAGTGCTTATCGTAGGCTTCGGTTGGTGTACGCCAGACGTGAACTCGACTAGAGAAGTGTGAAACAAGATTTATCCGACGAAATGACATTCCTACATAGCTCCGTAGTCGAGATTTTGTGGCTTCAGCATCGCGTTTTCCTGTACGGGCAGTTGCATCAATGACGGGTGGTTTCGGAATTCAAGCTCGGCCAACAATTTCCTGCCTATGGAGCTCCCATCTAGTCGTTTCGATGCTGACAGGTTCCACGAGTGTGACATTCAATTTTGCAATGACTTCTGCAGATGTCGTCCTCTTTAATTTCGGCACAATCCTCTTCAATGGCCGTCTATCACGATCTCTCAACACACACTTTCGTGCGAGATTTTGCTTTGCTGATGGTATTTTTGCGTTTTCGATGCGTGCAGTATGAACTTCTTCGGTATGTTGCCCCTTTAAACACCAAAACTCCATACCCTGGTTACGGATGCACGCAATACACGAGGACCGACAATTCTCCTACCCTGGAATTCACTTAGCACCGACATAATGTACTCAGACGTACAGAGAACACTGTAGGCTTGACTATCATCATCACATATGCTGAAGGAAAAAAAAGTCATCACTTTCCTACACCATCCCATTTTCTAGTCATTGTCTCATTAATAATCACATAAATTAGCTCTATGATTTCATACATTCTTGTCTTGATGCTAATCAACTGATAAAAAGACTTTTATTAGTATGTTAGCTGCAACTAGACCGTTGGTGTATACTGAGTTACGTTTTACATTTCGATAAATTTCTTTTGATCCGTAGCTGCAATAATTAGTCAACTTTATTGCTAACAATAAATACATACGGAAAAAGTGCAGGTGACTCCTGTTCAAAGAACGGGTTCGCACAAATACAGACCATTATATCCAGTAGCAGAATACTTGAACACGTTCTTAGTCTGCATAAAATAAATGTTCTTGAGACTGAGAGTCATATGTCCATGAACCACTACAGTGTTAGAAAAAATTTCTTGTGTGAAACTCAGCTTACCATTTAGTCCCATGGTACACTGCTAACTGTGGATGAAGGGGAACAGGTAGATCCCATATGTCTAGATTTTCTGAAAGCATTTGACACGGTGTTCCACTGCAGACTGTTAAATAAGGTACGAGCATGTGGCATAGGTTTCCAGATAAACTATGTGATCAAAAGTATCCGGACATCTGGCTGAAAATGACTTACAAGTTTGTGGCGCACTCAATCGGTAATGATGGAATTGTGTTGGCCCACTTTTAGCCTTGATGAAAGCTTGCACTCTCACGGGCACACATTCAAGCAGGTGCTGGAAGGTTTCTTGGGGAATGGCAGCCCATTCTTCACGGAGTGTTGCACTGAGAAGAGGTATCGACGTCGGTCGGTGAGGCCTGGCACGGAGTCAGCGTTCCGAAACATCCCAGATGTGTACTGTAGGATTCAGATCAGGACTCCGTTCAGGCCATTCCGCTACAGGGATGTTATTGTCATGTAACCACTCCGCCACAGGCCATGCATTATGAATAGTTGCTCCATCGTGTTGAAAGATACAGTCGCCATCCCCTAATTGCTCTTCAACAGTGGAAAGCAAGAAGGTGCTTAAAACTTCAATGTAGGCCTATGCTGTGATAGTGCCACGCGAAACAACAACGGTTGAAAGCCCCCTCGATGAAAAAGACGACCACACCATAACACCACCGCTTCCGAATTTTACTGTTAGCACTACACACGCTGGCAGATGACGTTCACCGGGCATTCGCCATACCCACATCCTACCGTCGGATCGCCACATTGTGTAGCGCGATTCGTCACTCCACACAAGGTCTTTCCACTGTTCAATCGCCCAGTGCTTACGCTCCTTACACCAAGCGATGCTTCGTTTGGCATTTACCGGCATGATGTGTGCCTTATGAGCAGCCGCTCGACCATGAAATCCAAGTTTTCTCACCTCCTGCCTAACTGTCATAGTACTTGCAGTGCATCCTTAGGCAGTTTGGAATTCCTGTGGGATGGTCTGGATAGATGTCTGCCTATTACACATTACGACCCTCTTCAACTGTCGGCGGTCTCTGTCAGTCAACAGACGAGGTCGGCCTTTACGCTCTTGTGCTCTACGTGTCCCTTCACGTTTCCACTTCACTATCACATCGGTTAAAGTGGACTAAAGGATGTTTATGGTGTGGAAATCTCGCATACAGGCTATGACACAAGTGACGCTCAATCACCTGACCACGTTAGAAGTCCTTGAGTACCGTGGAGCCCACCATTCTGCTCTCTCACGATGTCTAATGAGTACTGAGGCCGCTGATATGGAGTACCTGGCAGTAGGTGGCAGCACAGTGCACCTAATATGAAAAACGTATGTATTTGGGGGTGTTCAGATACTTTTGATCAGATAGTGTATGTGAGTGGCTCGAAGACTTTTTAAGTAATAGAATCCAGTATGTTGTCCTCGATGGCGAGTGTTAATCAGATACAAGGGTATCGTCAGGAGTGCCCCAGGAAAATATGATACGACAACTGTTGTTCTCTGTGTACGTAAGTGATCCGGCTGACGGGGTGTGCATCGAGCTGCCGATTTTTACCAACGATGATGTGGTGTTCGTGAATGCGTCGCCGTTGAGTGGCTGTAGAAGGATACAAGATGACTTAGAGAAAATAGCTTGTTGGTGTGCTGAAAGTCAGGTGGCTGTAAATACAGAAAAAATTTAGTTAATCCACATGAGTAGGAGAAACAACATATAATGTTCGCATGCAGCCTTAGTAGTGTCCTGTTTGACACAGTCACGACGTTTAAATATCTGCACATAACGTTTTTGACAATTTTGGGAAAGTGTGTTTCTTCTGTAAAGGAGATCGCGTATTGCATGTTAGTGCGACCTATTCTTCAATACTGCTCGAATGTTTGGAATCCGTACCAGCTTGAATTAAAGGAAGACATCGAAGGAATTCAAAGGATGGCTGCTAGATTTGCTACCGGTAACTCCCAACGACACTCAAGCTTATTACGAACATGCTTCGGGAACTCAAATGGGAATCCCGGGAGGATAGCTGACTTTCTTTTCAAGGAACAATACAGAGAAAATTTACAAAACAACCATTTGAAGCTGACTGCAGAACGATTCTACTGCCGCCAATACAAATTTCGCCTAAGGGCCACGATGATAAGATACGAAATATTAGCGTTCATACGGAGGCTTACTGACAGTTATTTTACCCCGCTCTGTTTGCGAGTGGAACAGAAAAGATAATGACTAATAGCTGTACAGGGTACACTCCGCCACGCACCAAGCGGTAGTTTGTGGATTTTGCATGTAGAAGTAGATGTAGATTTAGATAAAAATGGAGATAATACAGTTTAATACTAAAGTTTCAGTCTTAGAGTGATGTCATCAACGATCACACCAAGAGGGGGACAACGCAAAGATATTGTAAACGAGCACAGATTTCATGGCAGGGCCAAACAGCGTGGGCCGCAAGCTACACTGCTGAGATATCCCACACGCCACCGCCGCGCAGCCTTGTCATAAAAAAGGTTGCAGGAGACAAGCAGTTCTAGTGTGTACTGAAAATTCACTTTTCTGTGGTGTTGTGTATCAGACTCTACAGTACATCTCAAGTGTTATCAATCAGTTACCGTCGTCGAGCAATGTTCACATTACTGGTGTCAGGCTGACGAGTGGTATAGGTTCTTCTTGTACATCGAACATACTGTTCCTAGAAGTGTTCACTGCGCTATTGAACGTTACAGTACTGTGCTCAAAATATTCGTATGTATTCATTCCGATTCGTTCAAATGGCTATGAGCACTATGGAACATAACATCTGAGGTCATCAGTCCCCTAGAATTTAGAACGACTCAAACCCAACTAACCTAAGGACATCACACACATCCATGCCCGAGGCAGGATTCGAACCTGCAACCGTAGCGGTCGCCCGATTCCAGACTGAAGCGCCTAGAACCACTTGTCCACATCGGCCGACGATTCTGATTCGTGTACCTACTCATCCGCAGCAGTGGAGTGGACTTGTCACATCACTATCTCGCAGCACAGCTGTTAAATTAGCTGCTATACACTTTAAACAATTCGGCCGGCAAGAATCAAACAACTACGTACTATTATAAACTGTCACTACTTGGGAGACTACAAAAAGTTAATTTGTTCCCTAATTAATAGAGTGTTCGTGTCTTACTTACGTGAACTGGTAAACAACAGCGCCGTACGACCATCACTTGACTATTTCGGCTTGATGATGGGAACATGCACAAAGTTCTGTGTAAACTTTGCGTATATACCTACGCTATAGTCACCATATATGGGTCATCTACATGTCCAACGACACAGTGATATCCGGCAACAGACACCTATAAATATGTTTCTGTACTGTTGCCGTCACTCATGAGTGTTTGGTTTGAAAATGACTGTATTTTGTAGTAAATTAGCCACAATACTGCAATTGATGCAGAGAATTCAGTCCACATGACACGCCGCTTCCCTCTGAATTACAGATGGTAGGAAATCGAGGAATTATTGGTGAAATGATCTGATAGCTTCGGGATAACTGCATCTGATGGACATGCCGGTAAAACTATCTTCGGAACGTCAAAATTCCTGTCGCCACATCGAAATGCTGTTCGGAGCGAATGCAAGTGTTCGCTTTTGTCTCATTTTCCGCGCTTCAGTCGGAATCTCTGCGGCACGTTGCGTCAATTAATGTGGCTGTCACTGTAGAAATTGCTATAAAGCTTTGGTATTCGCTTTCGAATAAATTGAGCAGAGGCAACTGATAAAAAAAAGCATGTGCCGACGATGAATCACTCTGAAGCGTGCAGTCGCGATTCACAGAACCCTTTTGTGCACCTAAACTGATGTAGCGGACCAGTCTCTCGGAACGGAAATTGTTCCATCAATACAGTTTACCAATAGGAAGCTTAAGGTTTTAGATATGGATGGCGTAACGAGCAAACTAGCACAAAAACATCTGCACTGGCGCAGGACCGTAACATATGCTACAAATTTAGTACGAATGTTCAAAATTTGTATGTTGTTCTTGTTACTGTTTAGGCTAGGGACAAGTGACATTTCAGTAATTAGCGTTAGTACACTTCTAATTAACTACAAATAAAGTAATTAACAATTGCAATAATAACGTACTACCGAAATACTTCAAGGATGATAGCTGCATAAAAATTCTTAAAATAGAAGAGTTAGCTTACCTAACTAATTCATACAACATGAATCGAAAGTAAACATGAAATAGTCATTATTAAATTTTTGTTTCGTCATTCGTCTTCCTCCGTAGTTAGCAGTCAGCGTGTCTTAGTACCACACAGGAGATCTTCGTTCGTTTTTCTATACTTACAGGAAGATTACCTCTGTGAGAGGAAACTCATACTTGTTTCTGTGGTTCGATTAATACAAGAGTTAGGCGAGTACACGATGCAACACAGTTACATGCCCACTTCTCGAGACCATAGCTTCATTATGCCGAGCCATACATGAAATAGAACGTGTATTATGGCTCATAAATCTCTCCCGGCCTTTATCAGAGTGCGTATATCGGCCTTTTCCACACACACTGTGCTACATGTCCATCCAGCACAATATTGGCCACACTTCCTGCCCCCTCCCTGTTATCACCTCTTCCTCAGTTACTCTGTCCACCTCATCCTCCAGCCTCTGCCCATCTCCTCCATCCCACTCTCTCTATCTCTTCATCCCTTCTCCTTCCTCTCTTTGTTTCATTCTCCCCACTCTCTGTCCTCTTTGCCCTCCCCTGTCTCTGTCTGTACTCTATTCCAACACAACACACCTGTCATGCAGGACAGCCTACATGTCAGGGGGTTGAAAATCGTTTCTGGAGCATGATTTATTGGCTGCCAGGAACAGCAGGAAGACAAGGCAGATCGATAATACTCGAAGTATGAAGATGTGCAGGTCAGCCTAAATGTAGGGGTAGAAAGCAGGTCAATCATTAAGCTGATAGTCTTCCCACAAAATATATATGCTGCTCATGGCAGTCGCTATGCCAGGTGCTGGAAAAACACGTTTTGACCTGTATATCTGCTCCTATTGGAGCTAGGTGGGTATAAATCACACAGTGCTGATACTTTTAGTCCTAGGGTTTTTGGAGGAGATACCATCCATGCTTAAATACATATGTACACTCATATATATATATATATATATATACTAGCCTTTCTCTGCAGCCTTGCCTGCATGCCATTATGCACAAGCAATCCACATGTCTCTTGATCTACCTCATCCTCCATCTTCTCATTCTGTCTTTCTCCTCCTCCCTTTCCCTCTCTGCCTTTACATCCCCTCCTTCATTACCTACCCACTCCCGCCCCCTCTCTCCTTACCAACCTTTCCTGCTCGCCTTCTCTCTCCATCTTTTCTCCTATTTATCTTAATCTTCCCCATCCACACATGTAGCCACTACAAAAGGGGTTGACGAATTAGCCTGCAACTATTCTCACAACATATCTCTCGTGTAGCACAGCCTATATGCCAAAGGTTTAGAATCCTTATCTCCCAAGTACACATAGGATGCCAGTCCAAGCAGGTTAATAAACAGGTCAGTTCAAAAATGGTTCAAACGGCTCTGAGCACTATGGGACTTAACATCTGGGGTCATCATTTCTTAGATGACGTGACTAATGAGTGAATGAGCGAATATCCTTTAAGAATATTACGAATGTAGGTTCTGGACAGTTGGGAATGTGGGTCTCACGGGAAGCGTGCAAGGAATAAGTCCCTGCAGTCGTGCTATCCTCTGTGCCCTCGGTGGCTGAGATGGATAGAGCATCTGCCATGTAAGCAGATCCCAGGTTCGAGTCCCGGTCTGGGCACACATTTTCAGCTGTCCCCATTGAGGTATATCAAAAACACCTCTTGGCCGCTGAGGGTTTCGATTAATTATCATTTCACGGTAATGTAAGTTTACATAACATGCACTACTGGGCTGTTCAAAACCCACGCTATCTTCGTCAGGTACAGCGCCAACGTCCGTTGAGCGTAAATGCATGATGCGGCATCATAGTTCAAATGGTTGAAATGGCTATAAGCACTATGGGACTTAACATCTGAGGTCATGTCTCCTAGACTAAGAATTACTTAAACCGAACTAACCTAAGGACATCACACACATCCATGCCCGACGCAGGATTCTAAACTGCGTCCGTAGCAGCAGCGCGGTTCCGAACTGAAGCACCTAGAACCGCTCGGCCACAGCGGCCGGCAGGCATCATAGGAAATTCCACTGTGGGATCGTACTTCATCCAGAGGTGGTAAGTGGAAATACGTATGCACACTTTCTTATGAACATTCTACCTGTTCTTGTAGAAGAAACGGCAGCGTGTGTGATTCCAGCACGACGACTGCCAATCTCATTCCTCCGTGTTGCAACAGAAATAATGAAGGAAATGTTTCCTGACCGTTGGATAGAACGGAATAATGCAGTACAGTGACCCGACACATCCCGTTTTGACTCCTCTTCTTCCTACTAGGAGCTCCGCAAAATCAGACTAACATTAAGCCCTTACTGCGCGAGGTAACATGCAACAGCAGCAGGTGGTTTACCTTTAAGAGGCATTCAGACATCTCCAGACAAAGGCAACTCGGGAATTATTTTGTTTCTCAAATCTACGAAAGTTAATACAGTTGTTTTTATGTAAATAGGGCTTTTTATCATTATAAAGTAAGAACGACTGACATTTCTGTTTCAGGTTTGAAAAGAAAGCTGCACCGGGGAGGGTTTAAATGGAGAACGAAAATATGTTCGTGTCCATTTAATCCTGGAAACGTTCATACAACTGTAACAGTTTTCCTAAGCCCCATCTTACAAGCCAGATGGTAGCATGTGCCATAGGCAATATACAAAAATTGTAGCTGCCGCTGTATCTTTGTTATATAGGAAATTAAATTAGATCTTAGCAGCATAGGCCTATTTTCGTGCATATAACGACGGGAGTTGGCATGAGAGCTCTGCTTGGTGGTGTTTACACCTCACTACCCCACTCTGGCCACATTGCTCTTCAGTTTCTGTAAATGAACAAGCCCTATATCGCTGTAAGTATCTTCCGAGAGCTATTGATTTCAGTTCTGAAAAGTGAACCACTCTTGGTCAATATCCGAATGAGAGCATTATCGATACAAAAATTACGCTCCCTCCGGCATACTGTCAATCTTGGAAAACGTGATTGAAATATCTGAAACCGATCAAGTGACTCACCCTGTATATAACAGCGTATAGGATGGTTGCTGTACATACATGGTAACGGAGCGACGCATTTATTTCAGGATGAAGTGCACCTGAAATCTTGAGCTGCAAAAGGCATTTCTAATTGTCTCACCTTTTCCTTTTAGGGTTTGGAACGATTTTGATCTAACACTGAAAATTTTTTAAATCCGTCTCTGATTTGTTTCACAACTGACTCGCTTTCTTTTCTTTTCTGTTCAGTGTAGTAGCTAAATTATTACCTTTTCGTTTGCATATATGTGGCTCCAGACTTATTGTAGTCGGCAGGTTGTCTTTGAGCATTGATTTTTTCGGTGAACGAGTAAGTTCGAGCAGTTTGGAGTACATTGTAACTGATTTTAAGCCATCATGAAACTGTTATTCAAGCAATATCGAGAATATTCAGCTCAGTTGTCAGTCGTGTTATTATTGCCACAATATCTTTCGGGACAACATTATCCCATTTTTAAGCGCTTACAATTTTTTTGGTGCCATTTGGCCTCGCCACAACTTAAAAACCATTGTTTGAGTTGACGATGCACGTGTGTAGCTTGTTTCTAAGTTGTGGAGAGGCCAAACGGCATACGAAGTTTTTAAGCATTTGCAAATAGGTATAATCTTGTCCGGAAACATGTTGTGATAATAATCACACGATTGACAGCTGGGCTGAATATCCTCGATATTGGTGGAGTACGTGGTGATTGTACCGTTCGAAAAATTATGCGCTGTAATAAGTTTTGACCACTAAACAGTTGTTTGGTCAGCCGTTCCCACTGATATCATGAGAGTTTCAATTTATTCTGGAAACACGTCATAAATACCATGCCATTTCCCATATAAAACATGACAGTCCCTCTGGGGTGGGTAACGGAGGAGTGTCTATTAACGTCCGCCCGCCCGACCGAGCCACAGACCATGCACAAATTTTCATATGGCACTCATAGGTAGTGCATCAATACGTGATAGAGTTAAAGTCAAGGAATTCCCAGTCAACGAATAAATTTAGAATTGCGCCGGTAACCTTCTAGTGGACAGGGGACGAAAAAAAACATTGTCGGCACTGAGGCGGCCAGGAATGTAATGGGCAACTGAATTTCCTGGATGTGTGTGTGATTAAACGACGGGACGGAACGTTGGGCCATAACGTGTATAGAATGCCCACACATACCGATAGTTATCTGCATAAATATTCAAACCAGCACCCTAGACAAAAAAGAGGTGTAATGAAAACCTTGGTAGACAGCGCGTACAAATTTGGCAACCTGTTTGTTTAAAAGATGAAACTGTATATTTACGGCCAACTTTAGTGAAGAATGGCTATTCTAGAAAGGATATAGATCGACCACTTCCCTCTAGGCAGTGAATCAGGAACAACTACGAACAACAGTCGCCCAACGCAATGTTTTTCTTCCGTTCATTAGTAAGGTCACAGATCGCGTTGGGAAAGTGTTAAGCAGGTATGGAGTGGAAACTGTTTGCAGACCCACCAGGAAAATAAAAGAATATTTTAGAGAGGCAAAAGATGCATGACATCCTTAGGCTACACCTGGGTTGTATAAAATTCCTTGTAATTGTAGACAGTTTTATATCTGTACCACAAAGAGAAGTGTCAACACCCGTCTCTTTGAACATAAGAGGAATTGCCGCCAGGGTCACGCGGATAAATTGGCCATAGCGGAACATGTTTACCAGGAAGGAAATCGTGAAATAAAATTCGGCGAGACGAACGTCATATCTGGAACCTCGCATTATTATGCGTGCATGTATAGAGAAGCTATCGACAGCGATAAACACGGTAGAAATTTTAACAGGAAAGACGAAGGTGTTAAACTGGATAAAATTTGGATGTCATCGTTGCACCGGTAGCTTGGAGATAGATTACTTTCAATAGAGAATTTTAGCATTAGCAGACACAGTCCAATAGACGACGCCACGTGATGCACAGTGGCGCCCTCTGTACTGCCAACATAATCAGGGCGTTCTCGAATTCTCTTTGCAGTTCGCCGCTTTACCTCGGAGGATGTCTCCCGAAGTCGGAGACGAAACCTTAGGGGAGAGTTTTATGCATCGGCCACGGCGTATCAGCCCGGAAGTTTTAAGTGAAGACAATACCGGTCATGAAAGCCTACACTGTATGAGTACTAACACTCAGTCCGCCTTTCAACAGTAACGCCATTAACTTTTCATAGTTTCACTGCCAATCGAAGTAAAGAACGAACACAAATGATACTATTTCGTATGTTTGGCTCACTTCGCATAACGAGAGTCAAGTTGCCACCTACTAGCCGTAAACCTAAAACAAGAATCTGTGTATTGGAGAGATTGAGTCTTACGGAACTGTTGTACAACAAAGTGCAATCCTAGTCTCCCGAGCCGGCCGGTGTGGCCGAGCGGTTCTAAGCGCTACAGTCTGGAACCGCGCGACCGCTATGGTCGCAGGTTCGAATCCTGCCTCGGGCATGGATGTGTGTGATATCCTTAGGTTAGTTAGGTTTAAGTAGTTCTAAGTTCTAGGGGACTGATGACCTAAGATGTTGAGTCCCATAGTGCTAGGAGCCATTTTTGAACCTAGTCTTCCGACTCCAGTGATACTGGTACATGTACACTAGTGATCAGAAATGGGTTCAGTATACTCGCTCTCAATTCGCCAGTGAGTCCTGTGACGTCTTTTTCGAACTCGCCACCTCTGTGGCCCGGAGACTCGACTCGTGGCTCCCCGCTGCTGCCCATTCCTCTCCTGAACCTGTTGTTGATAGGTGGACTCGACTCACTCAGAAAGGATGGAGACCGAGTACACGAGTTCCCAGACATAACCGCGGACTCTTGGCATTACCGCTACATACGCAAGCGTTTTGAAATTCGCCATTAAGTTGAAAATTGCTGTTAATTTATTTTACGTAATATAGATTTCGGCTTCATAGCCATTCCCAAGTGCAGGTTGAAATGTCACAAAACGTCCCACCTACCTTAATACCAGGTGCATGTTATATACTCATATAATGACTGATTATTTGAATATTCAGTACCTATTTAGAGAAAATCTATTACGTTGATAAATACAGGCTTTCGAGGCTATACAAAGTCTGTAACGCAAGTACCAGAAAACGTGAAAGGAAGATGAAGTGCAGTCTCTAAATGTCCATTAATTATTAAAATAAATTACAGAAATGAATTAAAGCCACGCAGTTCGCTGTTGTCCCAAAAGCGTAAGTTGCCATGCCAAATGAATACAAAAATGGTGCCCTATTTTGGCAGGGATATTACCCTGAACTCAGTTTTCGTTTGACGCAGCACATACGTAGTATGTTTTCTCATGATAAAGATGAAATAAACAAGAATACTACCGTTTCGTTTGCACTGGACGAAATTTTTATGGTTTTCATCTGAAGCTTGAACTATAGTGTGAAACTTAATTTCAGGTATTACTCCTCCTTTAATGCAACACGTTTGCAGTTGTGTATTTCATACCATTTAATTTTCGTCTTACATCCCCCATAGACACACAAAACATACCTTCAGCAAAGGCCATCTGATTCAGGCCATCGGTGATTTCGCTTTGTCTGTGCTACTTTACATCAGAAATTTCGTGTACTCATCTTCCGTACTAATAGTAAGTCACGACTAGCCTTACATTCCTGGTTGCTTCAGTAAAAGAAAATGAATCAACGAGTGTGAAGCGCCCGCAGTGCAGCAGTTCTCAGGCTCAACCTAATCGCGGAACTACTAAGGAAACTAAGGAAGCCCGTTAACACTGATGTGACAGCGGCGCCTTGACTTATGAAGTATGCTACCCGCAACATTGGACACATACTCGCTCCATTTCTGATCTTCAGTATCCTGCTCCATTCCATTTCAGTGCTCTTCAGTCAATTCCATTCTTCTTCATCTATTTCTACCACTACTACTATCACTGAATTTCCTTCCCCACCCCTCTCACTCCCTTACATCAAACTCCCTCACAAGCTTTTCTTTTGTCGTACCTAACTTTTTAGCGTGTCTGGAAACTGATCAACTAACGAAAACAGTGACCAGGTCATACGTGCCAGCCACCGCACCTTATATCTCTGATCAGGATTACTTGCGGGTGGCTGTTAACGTGATCTTGTGAGACTACGAGTCACTAGCATCTGATAGCCACATGCACCTCTGTTATTCGTTGTATCAGTTTCTGCTTTGGTCAAAATCGATATAATTACGTTTTTACTGTGAAACGTTGATTTAAGTTATGTCAGTCATATCGTTATGGAAGCAACGTACGTGCACCTTATTTCAATTTAAAAATGCTATAAAAGCCTTGAAAGCCGAGCGGTCTAGGGCGATGCAGTCGTGCACTGTGCGGCTGGTCCCGGCGGAGGTTCGAGTCCTCCCTCGGGCATTGGTTTGTCCTTAGGATAATTTAGGTTAAGTAGTGTGTAAGCTTAGGGACTGATGACCTTAGCAGTTAAGTCCCATACGCTTTCACACACATTTGAACATTTTTGAATGGCCTTGAAATTCAATTTATTATTTGCGGTCTACAACATGTAAAATTTTTATAGACAACATTAGGTATTACATGCTTATTTAGAGTATAAATGTACATGAATCAGTGACAAAAATGCACATCAGAGTATAAAGTATAACAAACGGGAATTTTGAGCAAATTAGCATGCTAACGAAAATGTATAAATGATGAAACTTAGTTGTGTTTCTTTCTAAATGGTAATCTACTGACTTACTTGTTTTGCTACATCTGTAAACTAATTTATTTCCTTAGGAAAACCAATATTCGGTGACCCTACAAGCACAACAATCAGCGTGGCTTCTTTCGCAACGTATACGTTAAGTTAAAATTAAAAGGAAAGTCTGCGTTGGCCGTAATATTGATGGTCTATTGATAGCAAAATCGATTTTCAATCACACAGTGATCATCTTCAGTGCTGTGGTGTACAAATTAAGCTCATAGACTCTGGTATCAAGTTATCAGTATCCAAAATTGAGAATCGATCACAATAACAGATTTTGCTTTCAATAAACCATCAATATTACGGTCAACGCTGATCTTCATTTTAATTTAACATATATGGTCGTTGTGCACACAGACTCCATGGAGTCGCCAATCAATAACATACGTTAAGACCCCCACCTTGGCTCGAATTCTGATATATGTACTTTAGTGAGTGACTTTGAGTAAACCAAATTTCATCCAAGCAGAAAATAGATCGCACACCACCTGAAGCACGCTGTGAATTCGTCATCGGCATATACTCAATTCTGGAGGCCACTATGTCGTTGGATACAAGTAAAAATTGCCTACTATCATTCTGACACTGCTCTTCAGGTCTTATGTCGTTCAACATTCGTCTCACAGATCTAGCAGATCCAGTAAAATTTATTTTTTCAGTTAACTTTTTTCTCAGTTATTCTGATGCTGAGTACTTGTCACAGTAAAATTCACAGACTGTCCGCCTGACAATGTTTCTATCAAAAATCGTGTGATTTGGTTAAAGAACTGCGTTGTTCAACATTTTTCCTTGGGTAATTGAACGCTAGAGATTTTCCCCTATGACACACGCACTGGATAGTTCTTAAAGCAACGCTATGAGTGGCTGCAGAAATAATATGTGCGGAAGCAAGGTTTTGCCTTAAAATAGTTCCTTTTTTCGGTAACACATAACTTGATTTCTTAATATCATCGCTATTGATTACGTCTGGCTTCCGCAAACCTTTACTAACGACTGTATTTGTAGATGCAAGCAATCCACCGTTATTGTCTACAGGAAGTTTTAAAAGTTTATAGACGCTGAGGGTTATGGATATGCTTTGCCGCCGAAACTCAGTTGCCTTTTTCAGTTGTATTCTTTCTGTTGTCAAAGTGCGTTTTGTTGGAGTTGTCTGGAAACCCGACCCACATGACAAAGGAGAAAATCTCTCTTTCTTCCTGATTTTCCTTTTGCAAGTCACACGAAGAGTTTCACTCAGCAATCTAATTGTACAAATAATACCATAAGATTCATATTTCTGCTTCGAGTCAAACTGCCGAAACTAATCTACATGATGGTCCGAAAACAACATAATGGTGTGTGGCGAAGGGCACTTTCCCTACCACCATCTGATCCCTCCAACACTGCTCTACTCGCCAATAGTGCGTGAGAAGAACGATTATCGGTCAACCTCTGTATTGGCTCTAATTTCTTGATTTTTTTTCCTTGTGGTCAATACATGAGATGTATGGGAGGCGGGGGGGGGGGGGGGGGGAGGGAAGTAATATGTTTTCCGTCTGTTCTTGAAAAGTGTTGCCCCGAAATTTCAATAGTAAATCTCTCTTGAAACGTCTGCCACTGGAGTTTGTTTAGCATCTTCGTAACGCTCTCTCGCCAACTAAATGATCCCGTGAAGAAATGTGCTGCTCTTCGTTGGATCTTCCCTATCTCCTCTATCAGTCCTACGTGACAGGGAACCCAGACATGAACAGTACTCAATAATCGGGCGAACAAACCACTTCTTTCGTGGATGAGTTACATTTCCTTAAGATTCTTCCGATGAATCTGAGTATGGTGTCTACTTTTCCCACTATCTGTTTTATGCGAACATTTCGCTTAAGGTCGCTCTGGATAACCCCCCCCCCCCCCCCAAAAAAAAAATGATTAATTTTCTAACCGCTAGTCTATACAGCGGGCAACGGCCTTGCCACAGTGGATACACCGGTTCCCGTGAGATCACCGAAGTTATGTGCTGTTGGGCGCGGTCGGCACTTGGATGGGTGACCATCCAGGTCGCCATACGCTGTTGCCATTTTTCGGGGTGCACTCAGCCCCGTGATGCGAATTGAGGAGCTACTCGGCCGAATAGTAGCTTCTTCGGTCAAGAACACCATCATAACGGCCGGGAGAACGGTGTGCTGACCCTACGCCCCTCCTATCCGCATCTTCCACATAGGATGACACGGCGGTCGGATGGTCCCGGTAGGCCACACGTGGGGTGAAGACGGAGTACTTTTTTTTTTTAGTCTACACAGTAAAATACACATGTATAGTTCACTTCTTTGCAGAAGCATGTGAAAGAAACTGTTGATCAGACAAGTGCTGCTGCACGTCCTCTTGGCTCGGCGGCTGTCTCTACACTATAACTGAATAAGGAATGGAAACGAGAAATACGTAGAAATCTACGAACAATATCACTACTGACGCTCTACTGGCACTCGAACTAGGCAACTACGGACGCTCAGCGTTGCCATGTTGGAATGTTAAAGTGAGAGCGCTGCGCAAGTCATCCCCGTGGTGTGCGGCGCAGCTGCGAGTAGTAACCCAGAGCACTCACATCCTGTGCACGCCATCCGCGAGGTCGGGCGGCACGTCGGTGAGCGCGGGCCCGCCGCAGCGGCACTCCACCTCGACGCTGCGGCCGTCGCTGGTGTTCCAGCAGTCGCAGGCGAGCCCCGGGCCGGCGCCGTCTTCTGCAGCCGGGTGCTCCCACTCCTCCGCCTCGGCGTCCGTCTCGGCCGCGTCGGAGCCCAGGTCGAAGCCGCGGTCGGCGCGCGCGTCGCCCAGGAACAGGTCGGTCACGGCCGACCACAGGCCGGCGCTGCCGCCGTACTCGTCCGCCGCCGGCGGGCTCGCCGTGGGGTCGCCGGACGGTGGCGAGGCGTCGCCCCACGAGCCGTCGACGCCGCTGCCGCAGGCGCCGGGCACCGCCGCCAGCGCCGCCACCGCCGCCGCCACCACCAGCCTGCAACAGCCGCGCCAGCGCGCACCTCACAGCCGCCGTTCTCGCCTCAGCGGAATACGGAGAACGAGGAGACATGGTATGGAGCGCTATACGAAAGTGTGCTGTCAAGTAACGCCTCCAAATTGGTATTTGAAAACTCTTAAAGCTTTTTAAGCAAAGCAAAAGTTCATAACACCTTCAGTGTGTTGTAGTACACTATCGGCACCACGCCAGGCATTCTACATCCAGAGGTTGGCTGTAACACGTGTATTGTATTGTATCGTATTGTATGTTAACCGGGGACCTACAAACGACGGAGAGGCTCCGTCCCCGCCGCAGCCGCAGTGGTCCACAACCCCACGACGACTACCGCAGTCCACTTCACCCCCCAGCCGCCTAACACCGAACCCAGCGTTATTGTGCGGTTCGGCTCCCGGTGGAGTCCCCCAGGGAACGTCTCACACCAGACGAGTGTAACCCCTATGTTTGCGTGGTAGAGTAATGGTGGTGTACGCGTACGTGGAGAACATGTTTGCGCAGCAATCGGCGACATAGTGTAACTGACAAGGAATAAGGGGAACCACAACGCATTCGCCGCTGCAGATGGAAAATCGCCTTAAAAACCATCCACAGAATGGCCGGTTCACCGGACCTCGACACAAATCAGCCTTGCGGATTCGTGCCGGGGACCGGCGCTTCTTCCCGCCCGGAAAGCCGCGCGTTATGCCGCACGGCCAGCCGGGCGGGCTTCTAGCACGTGTGACAGCCCTGTCAATCCGCATCTAACTCGCAGAGAAATGCTCTGCTGCACGCGCGAGTAGCAGTACTGGACAATCGGCTTAAGAAGATGCTGCACCCACGCCAACCAGTCTAATTGTGGAGTTCATTTGCAGCCTTCTCAACGTTACCAGTTCGCATCTCTATTATTGTGGCTCTTTATGACGAACGTGCCTGTACAACGGATTAGTGTTGAATCTTATTTGAAAGTTAACTATTAAGAGTCCTTATAATTACTTTCCTCTCTATCTCAGCATTCACCTATTCCGCGGCATCCACTCCTGTACTGAACCGGCGGCGAGGATGGTATCAGTCGGGTCGTTCTAGGGCTGGATGCCGAGAAATAGGTGCAGCCTTAGAAAGAGGGGTAAATAATTAGAAACACACATAATATGTACACAGAGGTGACAGAAGTGATGGGCTAACTCCTGACATCGTCTCGGACCCCCTTTCGCCCAACTTAATGCAGCAATTCGACATGTCAACAAGTTGTTGAAAGTTCCCTCCTGAAATACTTAGCCCTGCCTCTATATCCATCTATAATTACGAAAATGTTGCCGGTGCAGGATGTTCTCCACAAAGTGAACTCTCGATTATGCCCAATAAATGTTCGACGGGATTCATGTTGGGTGACCTGGCTGGCCAAATAATTCTCCTAATTTGTCCAGAATATTCTTCACAGAAATCGTTAACAACTGTGGCCCAGTGACATGACGTACTTGTTTGGTAACATGCAGTCCATGAATGTCCGAAAATGGTCTCCAAGTAGCCAAACATAACCATTTGCAGTCAATGATCAATTCAATTGGATCAGAGGACCCAGTCCATTCCGTGTAAACACAGCCCTAACCATTATGGAGGGAGCACCAACTTCCACAATACCTCTTTGGCAGCTTGGGTCTATGGCTCCGTGGGGTCTGCCACACACTCGAACCGTATCATCAGGTGTTACTGTGGTATCAACGTTCGATACCAGACTTGTTACGGGTTGCAGTTATCGACAGCGGTCCGTACTAGTATCGCTGGGCTCGAGAGTCGCGACTAGCGCCGCTCCGCGGCTTGTAACAAGCCTCTAGCGAGCGCTCATCCACTATTGCTCTGGACGTCAAGTGGGAATGTAGCATAGCCATCAGCTGACAGGAAGTAACCTCTAACAAGGCGCTTAGTTAAAGTATGGCCTATATGATACCTCTATAGCTCTCTGTTTGTAATTATATTCATCCTGACTATGAGCACCACTGTACCACCAGTTAAGTACAATATATTAATTTTACCAACGACTTCGAATTATTTTAGTCGTTGCAGACCCAGACCATGCAGTCAGCTCCTTATCGAATTCACTGACAAACCTGCTGTACATGCCAAGAAGAGATTTTTATGTTTCTATCTAGCATTGGCCACCAGTCATTCACATTGCCCACGATTCGTTCGGCGTCATCGTAACACCTGCCAACTGAAATTGGGACTTATCTCACTAGGCCACGGCCTTCTGTCACCTAACGTCTAACCAATATGGTCACGAGCCCCGGCGCCGTTAGGAAAGAGATCATGTCAGTAGTCTGCTGCCATAGCCCATTAACGCCAAATTTCGCCAACCTGTCCTACCAGATTTGTTCGTCATACGTCCCACGTTGATCTCTGGTTTTAATTCCTGAAATGTAGCCTTGTCCGTCACCACTGACAACCCTACACGAACACCACTGTTATCGGTCATTAGGTGGAGGCCGCCGGCCACTGCATTGTCATTGGTTAGAGGTAACGCCTGTAATATGGTATTCTCGGCACACTCACCAAATATTGAAATCCCTAACAATCTGGAAATAGAATGTCCCATGCGAATATCTCCAGCTCCTATTCCGCGTTCAAAGTCTGCCAAGTCCCGTCGTGCTGCCATAATGACTCCCGAAACCTTTCCACGTGAATCATCTGAGTACAAATGACAGCTCCACCAGTGCGCTGCCCATTTATACTTAGTGTAAGCGATACAACCGCCATTTGTAAAACTTCATATCGCTATCCAAGTAATTTGTCAGGTCGGTATATGTTATGTCGCCTGCTTAGCTTTCTTCTGCAAGTCAAGTAGTATTCCACGCTAGTTAAACAGGTACGTTCTTCATAACAATTCCGCAATAAAGGAGAGGCGAAAAGATAACACTGGGAGGGCTCGAAGTGAACTCCACGCTTAAGAGTGGCTATCGTCGGTGAGGCGTCTTTTGAAGCTGCCTCTGTGCTGGTGCCACACGTGCGAGCAGCAGACGATGTGTGTACCAGACAACTGCGGGTTGGCAGGTCAGTGACATATGTTGCTGCCAACCTCTGGACGTAGAATGTCTGACATGGTGTCGACAACGTGCGACACCACATTTACTCTTCATTTTTATATCTTCGCCGCCATGTGCCGCTATAGGATTACGAGCCTTAGCGTGCAACATGGAGGTTTGTAACGTAACTTTGTCGACGTGCGAGGGTCAGTGTGCTGTAATAGAGTTTCGAATTCGAAGGGTTCGTTCACACAAGGAGCACCGTCGCCGGATTATTCACGAACTCTGCGACATCTGCAACAACCCGACTACGTCTTTGGTGCCGCGCGGTGTAGCCGTGCGGTCTAGGTGCTTTGTCACGGTTTTCACGGCTGCCCTGTCGGAGGTTCGAGTCCTCCCTCAGCATGGGCGTGTGTTGTCCTTAGTGTAAGTTAGATTAAGTAGTGTGTAAACCTAGGGACCGATGACCTCAGCAGTTTGGCCCCATAGGAGCATACCACAAATTGACAAATTTTCAAACGCCTTTGGTTCACTGTCGTCGATCGTCCTCCATACAGTCCCCACTTGCCTGCATTCAGTTTTTATCTGTTTCCAGAACGTTCCGTCAACAACGTCAAACATTGTACAGTGACGGTATCAACAAACTTGTCTCCTGTTTGTGAAATGTGTTTGTCACCACGGTGACTATGCTGAGAAATACTTGCATAGACATCAAGATTAAAGATGCAGAATGTTAGTAACGTTTGTTTTATTTAAGAGCTTGTAATAGTTTTCATTTAAAAATTTAGAGACTTTCATTTTCAGTACACCCTCTTACGACATAGTTTTGGCGAGTCACTGCAATAAAAGTTAAACCATATAGCTGAGAAATTATTTATTAAGTAATACCTCTGCATTTCCCGTGTTCTCGGTCTGCCAGGATCACTTTTCCCTTTCAGTTTTAAAGTTCTTTTTCTGACGTGGTGTGCTCTCTGTATTCATTCTTTGTAGATGTTCGTTCCACTTCTTTTCGTTTTCCTTGCGAGGATATTGCTAGTTATGACAGAAAATTTTTCCCTTGTTGCTTTTATTGTTATTCCTTTTACTCTGTACGTATGTCTTTGATGGTCTGCAGCTATTTGTGGTGTTCAGTAGTATGAAATGTCACTAATTTTTCCTGTAATGATATTGCTGCAACAATCTCTTTTAAGTGAGTATGCAAAAGTTGCAGTACATGTTTCATTTTATTTGTAATGCTTATGTGCAATGAGCTTTGCAAAACCAAATGTAGCATGCAACACTATTTATGAATCGTGAGGCGACAGCGATATCAAAAGTTGCAGTCATACAGCAAAGACAGTCAGAAAGTGTGCAGAGTCGTACTAGACAGAATCACAAGAAGACTGATGGTCGCTTTCTTATGTTCCGGTCTCGGCTTAAGCCGAACTACCACGTGGACACTATGGGACAAAATGTTAGAGTGTGTGAGCGCTGAAAGTTTCGTGGAGTACTATAAACAGTAACTGACAATGTTTGCGCCAATGTACTGAGGTTGTTGTTGTGAGAACTTAACTATCTGCAGCTAACTGAACTGCACTAACTAATGTACGTAGAATTTATTACCTCGTGTCCAACTTAATGAACTGCCGCTCATTACCTGTCACCGTGGAGACTTGAAAACTGATTGTCACGTGTGGCACTGTTTTCGCCGGAACTGTAAATCCGTGATTGAGATTGATAAAGGTGTGCGGACTGTAATATCACGATCGCCTTGTGGAATTGAATACTACACTGTTTTAAAACTTTGTATGGAACGTGAGAAGCAGAAAGGCGTGTGTAACAACCGTTGCTCATGTACGAAATTGGATCTACACAACAATGATTATGCCCGACCAGCCTGTTACCACAGAAACGCGAAGGAGGATAATAATTTTGCATGGTGGAGCCTATACCAATCAAGAGGAGCTTTCCATAGCAATTTTATGACCAGTGGAATCATAGTGGTTACGCCACCACTATCAACGAATTGCCTCTGGTGTCACGACGCATCGTCTACATAAAGATAAGCTGCAACGCCAAACGCTCTCCTCTGTAAAGACTAAAAACATTTGAAACGGTTCCAAATGTAATCTCTTTTTGTTTTGTAACGAATTTTTCTCTGTACTTGCTTTCCTTTAGTGTGGTTTTTGTAACGAATATTTACTATCAGAGTTGATATTGTTAAACAGTAGTTATTGTTATTTACTATCTCTCTTTTTCCCTTTTATTTTATTGGAGCCTTTACTACGTGCGTTTTTACGTATTCCTTTGGCTAGTATGTTTTCATGTACGTAGATGTTGTAGTTTATGCAGATTAAAGCAGCTAAATACAGGTAACACTATTTAAGGGACAAAATAAACTTATGCTTTATTCGCACAACACATATTAATACATTTGACTACCGAATTATATCACGTTGCCCCATCAATAAACACGGAACATGTGTATTCGACAGAGTCTAATGCACTCTGCACATCATATCTTGTGCGCCACTATGCACGTTGGAAAATGTTTGTTCACATATCCCCAACACTCCCCCTTGAACAAATACACTCCTGGAAATTGAAATAAGAACACCGTGAATTCATTGTCCCAGGAAGGGGAAACTTTATTGAGACATTCTTGGGGTCAGATACATCACATGATCACACTGACAGAACCACAGGCACATAGACACAGGCAACAGAGCATGCACAATGTCGGCACTAGTACAGTGTATATCCACCTTTCGCAGCAATGCAGGCTGCTATTCTCCCATGGAGACGATCGTAGAGATGCTGGATGTAGTCCTGTGGAACGGCTTGCCATGCCATTTCCACCTGGCGCCTCAGTTGGACCAGCGTTCGTGCTGGACGTGCAGACCGCGTGAGACGACGCTTCATCCAGTCCCAAACATGCTCAATGGGGGACAGATCCGGAGATCTTGCCGGCCAGGGTAGTTGACTTACACCTTCTAGAGCACGTTGGGTGGCACGGGATACATGCGGACGTGCATTGTCCTGTTGGAACAGCAAGTTCCCTTGCCGGTCTAGGAATGGTAGAACGATGGGTTCGATGACGGTTTGGATGTACCGTGCACTATTCAGTGTCCCCTCGACGATCACCAGTGGTGTACGGCCAGTGTAGGAGATCGCTCCCCACACCATGATGCCGGGTGTTGGCCCTGTGTGCCTCGGTCGTATGCAGTCCTGATTGTGGCGCTCACCTGCACGGCGCCAAACACGCATACGACCATCATTGGCACCAAGGCAGAAGCGACTCTCATCGCTGAAGACGACACGTCTCCATTCGTCCCTCCATTCACGCCTGTCGCGACACCACTGGAGGCGGGCTGCACGATGTTGGGGCGTGAGCGGAAGACGGCCTAACAGTGTGCGGGACCGTAGCCCAGCTTCATGGAGACGGTTGCGAATGGTCGTCGCCGATACCCCAGGAGCAACAGTGTCCCTAATTTGCTGGGAAGTGGCGGTGCGGTCCCCTACGGCACTGCGTAGGATCCTACGGTCTTGGCGTGCATCCGTGCGTCGCTGCGTTCCGGTCTCAGGTCGACGGGCACGTGCACCTTCCGCCGACCACTGGCGACAACATCGATGTACTGTGGAGACCTCACGCCCCACGTGTTGAGCAATTCGGCGGTACGTCCACCCGGCCTCCCGCATGCCCACTATACGCCCTCGCTCAAAGTCCGTCAACTGCACATACAGTTCACGTCCACGCTGTCGCGGCATGCTACCAGTGTTAAAAGACTGCGATGGAGCTCCGTATGCCACGGCAAACTGGCTGACACTGACGGCGGCGGTGCACAAATGCTGCGCAGCTAGCGCCATTCGACGGCCAACACCGCGGTTCCTGGTGTGTCCGCTGTGCCGTGCGTGTTATCATTGCTTGTACAGCCCTCTCGCAGTGTCCGGAGCAAGTATGGTGGGTTTGACACACCGGTGTCAATGTGTTCTTTTTTCCATTTCCAGGAGTGTATTTTTCAGATACTCAACACTATACATCCCAGGCTATTACTTTGAAGGAGTCATAGCTGTAGCTTAACCTTTCCCACCCATAAACATCACCTGTCGCCGTGTATTGTGTTTCATGCTTTTTAATTTGATCTGTATGCTAATTCTGCTAATTCACGTGTTGGATTTGTAATCAATTAAGTCTGAGAAAAGCAATATTTCATTTCAGTGCCCTATTCAGCCTGACCATTCGATTATAATAAATTTTTGTGAGCTGAGGGTCCACAATAAGGGTAGGACACTTTTCAAGGTAAGGGATACATATCAGACTTTTCGGGGGTTCCACAGCTTTCTGCCAATTGGAAGCTCACAGTCAACTGGCGACAGCCTTATGGGAGTAGTGTTTTTCCGCTGTTAGTCCCGAAAAACCGACGTCAGTTTTGAAAGCGCTGTTTGTTTAGATGGTCGCAGCACTGTCTGGTGAGGCCACTGTCTTGCGATCACACTTGGCCCGCCGCATCTGGATCGCTGGTAACTAAAAGGCCGAGAGCCTACAGTCATCCTCCCTACTGAAGTAGTTGGGCTGCTTCAGGAGCTGAACAGTCTCTAGCGCGTACGCATGTACTATGTCTCACAACTATTCTGGCTTCTAGAAACTGGGTATACTCGCGATGGATTTCCGCAAATCTCAATCTGTTGTGGTGTCACAGTCAAACACGCAGCTCACCCGCTACTTTGCAGGTGCAAACATGACTTTCAGTTTTTGCAATTTTGAGTACCGTGCAAAGAGTACTGAAATAACCCCACGGGACGCGTGCTACCAGGCATGCACAGACACTCGCCTGGCACCTCTCAGTTGAACGCAGCAGTCTTCAGATGGCGCTCACAAGCCTGGGCGTCTTTCTGATACCGCGCCACAATTATCTGCTCGCAGTAACGTCTGCCGATAGTGTGGACATCAGCTAAAGAGACAGCTGGCAAATTTGGACAACATTGCTTTCGCCTTATACTGACAGACAAATTCTTCTGGCTGTAGGTGCAAAACATGACGCGCTGCGGATACACATACAGTTCGGAAACAGCAATTAGGCGGTTCAGTCAGTGCCTGAAGCCTGCTGTGTACAGTTCTCAGAAGACTACATTCCCACTTAGCAGTCGCTGTCTACCGAGAGATACGGTAATAAAGAGAGTCTACAATATCACTTTCAACGTAATGACGATATCACAGACTTCCGAGAGGGAGCAAAGTTATTTAGACACCATTGTATTAGGTTTAGAATATCAACCACCATGCATCAAAGTTCAGTACTACATGGACCAATCACATTAAAGGGACCACCAGCTACTTTGAACATCAACATGTTGTAACCACTCACAGACGGCGGTTGGCAACACTAGCAGTGGAGGTTATATAAAGTGTGACGGAGTGACACAGGAAATAGTCCGGAGCTGTCGTAATGCGGAAATGGAGCTATTTATCTGTCATGACATTTATCTGACATCTCCTAAAGAACAGATACCATCGGTGACCATGCAGCTCTCTTAAAATGAAATGATAATTACATCAAGACCCTAAGCTGTCGACAGACGTTGATATATATCAACGGGGACTCGAACCGGGGATCTCCTGACTACATAGCAGACGCTCTATCCATCTGAGCCACTGAGGGAACAGAGGATAGTTCGACTGCAGGGATTTATCCCTTGCATGCTCCCCATGAGACCCACATTCCCAACTTAATGTCCACACACTACATTCGTAGTGCCCCTGCCCATTACACTCATTACTCGAGGCAGACAATGTTACCGAGTCTCATAAGAGTTCAGGTAATGCATGTCATCCAGCATAGAAGGAGAATGTCAATGTCCCATTAGCCTTAACTATATGAAGATGGTATCTGTTCTTTCGGACATCTTAAAATAGTTAAGGCTAACCGGCCATTGACCTTCTTCTTCTGTGCTGGATGCACATGCGTTGCCAGAACTCTTGCGGGACTCGGTAAGATTGTCTGCCGCTAGTACTGAGTGTAATGGGCGGGGACACTACGGCTTTTGACATCTACTTGACTGCACATTGTACACTGTAACGCATTCGTAATAAATGTTATTGATTATTTGTTATTGTGTTGCCACATTTCATTTAGTGCCACCCTGTCAACCAAATGTTTAACTAGTAGGTGTGAAATCTGCCACCTTTAAAGAATAATAGTAGTAAACCAACATGGATGTAAGGGCTGACTTAATAGCAGCATTAGGTTACAATATTCCAAATATACAAGGCACTGTTGAGTGCTTTTGCAGACTCCTTAGTTGGAACCTACGAAATTCTGGATCCTGTGGCTGCTCTGCTGTTTTGATGGCTTTTCGAAATAGCACCTTTGCCTACTATCATACGAATGCCCTTGACGTAAGGTATGTGCGCCAACGGGAGGTTTGCTTATTTTCCGTTTCCTGTGTCCTTGTTCCTGATGAACACAGTAGCTTTTTTCGCTGTTTAGCTATGGTATCGACTGTTACCAAAGGCTTTACACAGCTCGCTCAGTTATTGTTCTGCGGTCACAGCGCGTAGGACGCCACATTTCTGAGTCGGATGATGCATGGACATGAAGCAAAATTACCGGTTGATGTGAGATGATTGCCGGTAGATTGTGTTTCCCAATTTGCCGTTGAAAGTTCCGTGGATCACATGTCCAAGAGTGGAATCATACTGTTATCTTTTTGTTCTAGCCTAAGCAGAATGTTCTCTTGTAGGCAAAATATACGCTAATGAAATTTTGGGAGCTATGTTTCTCCTTGGGGGTTAATGACAAAATTATCGAACACTGCGTGAGATGAACCGTCCGTAGCTTAATGCAGTTTGCTCAGAAGCTTGCTTCAAAATGTCAGCTGATAGCGGGAGGGGGTACGGAGGAGATCCCTTTGCCACTACGTCCGTTAGTTCGTAATATTATCAGCACCAGGTTAAGTGGGTTGATGACCAACACAGCCGCAACGAGTCATCAATATAAGAAGGTATCCGTTCCTGAAGTATAATAACAGTATAATAACGGTCTCATACTGGTGTGCTGCTCAAGTGAGACATAATGTCAAAGCTGAGCATTGTATCACTTTTCTCCATGTTCTTCTTAATAATCTTTGTTATCGGATGGCTCTGAAGTTCGTTCTTGGGCGGATCAATCAGCAGATCGCTATTGCCTACTGTCAGCGGTAACCGTGGCATTTCCTTCATCCACTTGTGGAATCATAATGCCCTGATTCCTCCAAATTTATAATGTGACGGCTCTTTCTCCCCATGTGCTGCTATTTTGTCGAGGTTTAGTTCTTTGTAGCGTTCTGAAACTTATATCACATTTTCTGTTTCGACTTTTGGGACCTATCCGAGCGCCACTTAGACTGAATAATTTCTCCTGTAGAGGTTTTTGTGCGCATTGCCACTAAGTTTAGCCCCTTGGGGAGTACTGTCCTCTGGATAGATCTATGACGGTTCTAGATGCATCCAGTCCCGTCTACGTACTATGTGTCTTCGATGACAGTTCTTCGAATCTCTTCTCCTGGAAGTTCCAGTAGAATTCGTTTTTTCCGTAAGGGGCTTGCCTGTGCGCTATTCTGCTGATTTTGTTCCAGTCCAATGGGCCACACCTACAAATGCTTCTGGAGCAGCGTTCTATTCTTGATGTCTACGGTGACACGAAGTTATTGCATCCTGTTAATCAACAAAGCATGGAGGGCCCGTTCGTAGATGGTTCTCGATTTCCTGGTATCCTGCTAGGGCCGCACCCTGGTGAATTTCCGGACAACAGTATAGTCGCAGCATCACTTAACAAACGACAAATCGAGGAATACTTATTCCTTCCTCTTCATCTGTAGGTCACTTTTTTGTGTATGTCGCTTTTCTTGCCTTCACTTGTCTGTTTTTCAAAATATTACTACTTTATATTCATCTGTGAGAGGAAGCCTTTGCTGCCGTCACAGCCGTCAATTAACATAAGCGAGGGAAGTCGTGTGCTCCATCTATAAGTGAACTAATTGTCTTCGTTCCGTATGTTATCCTATTTTCGTAGGCAAAGGCTGGGAATCATAATCATGTTGATGGTGTATTAGACCAACGATCTTAAACACATCGTGACGATTCAATTGGAGTCTGACTCACCTACCGGTCTCGCGTGTTGCGGCATTACGTGTTAAGGTACACAAATTAAAAAAAAAAAAAAGTTTTGCATCACACCTATTCTCAGAAGTCCTGAAGACAAACGTTGACTGTGGATGTTGTATCACAGACACAGTCTCTTTCACTTTTCAGAGATGTTACTAAAGCCGTCCAAAGATGTAAACAACCGTGCATGAGCAGCGTCTATTAGACGGAGGGTGTCCGACAGCCGATCAGTTCCAGTCATTCCAGCAGGAAGGAGGTACACGGCTCGTCGTGTTGTCTGTAGTTCAGCCACGCCTAGACAGTCAATACCGCTGTTCGATAACGTCCGCGTTGTTACTTTGAGCCAGGAATGGCTCTCTACAAGGGAAGTGTCCAGGCGTCTCGGAGTAAACCAAAGCGATGCTGTTCGGAGGAGGAGGAGATACAGAGAGACAGGAACTGTCAATGACATACATCGCTCAGGCCGTCCAAGGGCTACTACTGCAGTGGATGACCGCTATCTGCCGATTATGACTCTGAGAAATCCTGATGGCAACGCCACCATGTTGAATAATGCTTTTCATGTAGCCACAGGACGTCATGTTACGACTTAAACTGTGCGCAATAGGCTACATGATGCGCAACTTTAATCCCGACGTCCATGGCGAGGTCCATCTTTGCAACCACGACATCATGCAGCGCGATACAGATGGGCCCAACAACATGCCGAACGGACTGTTCAGGATTGGCATCACGTTTACTTCACGAATGAGTGTCACATATGCCTTCAACCAGACATTCGTCGGAGACGTATTTGGAGGCAACCCGGTTTACTGAACACCTTAGACACACTATCCAGCGAGTGCAGCAAGGTGGAGGTTTCCTGCTGGTTTGGGGTGGCATTATGTGGGGCTGACGTACGCCGCTGGTGGTCGTGACCGGCGCCGTAATGGCTGTAAGATACATGAATGCCATCCTCCTACCGATAGTCCAGCCATATCGGCAGCATACTGGCGAGGCATTCGTCTTCATGGACGACAATTCGCGCCCCCATCGTGCACGTCTTGTGAATGACTTCCTTCAGGATAGCGACATCTAGGGCGGATCAATCAGCATGAGTAGCAGAGTGGCCAGCATGTTCTCCAGACATGAACCCTATCGAAAATGACTGGGACAGATTGAAATAGACTGTTTATGGACGAAGTGACCCACCTACCACTGAGAGGGATCCACACCGAATCGCTGTTGAGGAGTGTACCAATCTGGACCAACAGTGCCTTGATGAACTTGTGGATAGTATGCGCCACGACGAATACAGGCAGGCATCAATGCAAGAGGATGTGTAACTGGGTATTAGAGGTACTGGTGTGTACAGCAATCTGGACATTCACCTCTGAAGGTCTAGATGTATGGTGGTACAACATGCAATGTGTGGTTTTCATGAGCAATTAAAAGGGCGGAAATGATGTTTATGTTGATCTATATTCCAATTTTCTGTACATGTTCCGGAACTCCCGGAACCAAGGTGATGTAGGACATTTTTGATGTGTGTATATGCGAAGGTCGGAGTATTATCGTCATCTGTTGAGCCATTGGTTTATGGTCCACAGTTTACAGTAATTATATTTTATGATGATAACGGTACGTGATGGCAGTGTCTCAGTTACGTTAGATCAGATGATGGTAAAGCTACTGAAACTAGTCGTTGAATAAAGTGATTTAATAATGGATCCTGCCAGGCTATAACAAGCGCTCTATTTGATGTGTGTGTGTGTGTGTGTGTGTGTGTGTGTGTGTGTGTAGAGCCACGAGTGCCGACGCTGTGAAATATTTTCACATTTGTTGTTATATTTGATACAGGGGCAAAAACTAAAGCGCTTAAAAATGGCCGTAGCCCTAATCAGATGCGGTAATAAATGGAATATTATGCCACAGTCGCTCATCTGGAAAAAAACTACTTACTGAAGTGAACATAAGTGAAGAAAAAAATGGTTCAAATGGCTCTGAGCACTATGGGACTCAACTGCTGAGGTCATTAGTCCCCTAGAACTTAGAACCACTTAAACCTAACTAACCTAAGGACATCACAAACATCCATGCCCGAGGCAGGATTCGAACCTGCGACCGTAGCGGTCTTGCGGTTCCAGACTGCAGCGCCTTTAACCGCACGGCCACTTCGGCCGGCACATAAGTGAAGAACTCTGCGTGCAGACTTACTGAGATGCGTGTTGTGGGGTGCACTGCATGTCCCTTCTGTAGTCACAGACGTGATTTCCATGTTCGAAGATTGTACTGAGTGGGAGTGGAGAACGTTTAATAAGTGTAATATATAACAGGTAAGTGGAAATTACGAACTCTGGTCTATTTACATTGGCATGTATTCTAGGTTCCAGAAATATTACCTATTATTTTAAACAACACTGCAGCTATAGCCCAGATGTGATTCTTTTCTTAAAAAAAAAAATTTCGTAAATGTTATTTAACTTTTAAAATCAAACTCACTGGATTTTCTGTAATTCCAGAGTTTCACTTGTAAGTAGAACAAAATATGCTTCTTTACGTTTAATGTAAATTAAAACAGAATATATTTTCTTTATATGTGATGTAAATTTTGTAGAACTAAATTGAAATCACCTTTGTAATTTTATGTAATTGATTATTAAACTGCATCATTATCGTTAAGACAACAGCAGGGGAACTTTCCCTAAAGTTTGGTATTTGTGTATTTGGCGAACAGTGAACAGTAGTAGCAGCTGGGCGATGTGTGTGTTACGTCAGAGTGTGCGCACGCTACGCACTCTAGTTAATAGGCAAGGAGCAGTGTGGGAGTCTGCACGTCGTTCAAGACGAGAAATTGGTCCATGTGGGGCTATAACGCAACTTACGAAGCACCATAGAAACGAATTATATGGGAAGGTGAAATAAACTACCAATTGCTTCAACGTCCAGTCTCGTAATCGTTCTCAACTAATTAGAGTGCCTTCGTAATTACTGGAGTTTATGGAGCGTTCTCGTCAATGCTAACACTGTCGTCTCAACAGCATTTTCAACCTGTAAGATTTGTCACAATCAGATTAGGTTACATCTTCTGTACGACATACGCAGTGATTTTTGCAGTGACCAGAATTTAAACAATAATGTAACTTGTATGGAATTCTAGCACCCTGACCTTGTCTAAACTAGGATATCGTACTTTTCTCAATTTTGTGTATCAGAGAGTCGTTAATCTGTCAACGAAAAGTTAAAAAACCTATTCAGTGCAAGTTTTCTTTTGTTGAAAATGAGCATGCCTCAATAAATCAGTCAGTTAACCCATTTAACAGCCGGAGGCAGTAGATATAATTTCAGTTTGGATGACAGATAATAGTAAATTTAAATGAACTAAAACTGGAAAACTGAGATCAAAATGAAAGTTATAATTTTAAGAAATTGAATTTTACAGTTTTTTGTGAAATTGTTTTCTATTTGGCTCGATGACTCGTGCTGAATCTTGGTTGTTTTATTTAACGCAAATATATTCAAATTACTTAGAAGTGAACTTCTGTAACTTCAGTTTGGAAAGTTAATGTAATGAGAATGCATACGTCAGTGTGATGAAATGCAGTTTTAACTATAATAGAGAGTATTGTGAATATAATATTCCAACAGCCGTTACATTTACAGATTTTTATTTAAGCTATCAATTTCGACTCCTCGACAGAGTCATCTTCAGGGCCTGTAGCATGAGCGACAAAAATCATCGGCTTAGTACGCTGTCGAGCAGTAGGACTGGGCCAGAAGGCAAGAAAGCAGCGCTCACAGTTGAAAACATGCATAGTGTTTTATTTAAATAAAAGTCAACCACTGATGACATCAGTAAAATACCTTTTAAGAAACAAGAATGTAAACAACTTACGGAGTATTAGACAAGGAATGCGATTAGCAATTGATGTCAACAAAAGAGCTTTTAATCAATTAAGAAACTAAGCGATTTGTGAAACATTAATAGTTATTTGAAGTCAGCCAAGCTCGACATTAGTAATGAAAACCTTAATATATACAAAATTTGTCAGTTGGGTTTTAAATATAATATCTTAAATGACTGCAGAGCACTTGGCAACAGTAGAAAGATAAGCAATGCGTCACGCTACAACAGATTAGGAACTAATCTTAGAAAAATAGTAAGAGTGCACTGCCTTACAAATGGCAGCAAACATTTCATTATATTACCATTTAAGAGCCGAACAGAAATACATAAGAAAGAAATATCTACCCAATTAGTGAGTATGGTGATAAGCAACAAAGCACTTAACAACTGGGTAGCACTCTGATTACAGGTATGAGTAAACCAATAAGGCTTATGTACCCCCAAAATTAATTGGCAAACAGTTACTTGAACTAAATATACAGCAGAAACAGTCATTACACACTATTTCTAAATTGAAGAAAATTCAAACACGCTGACTTCTAATATGTTTTGCAGTAAAACACTAGCCATAAGTAACGAATCAGGTAGCACCCGCTGACATAAACTCCAATATTTCAAGTTGCTAAACAACTGAATCTCAAATGTCTTGCTTGGTTTACCGGGCTACCGTAACAACTACAGTGGAAAAGTACAGTCTGTCTTTAGCAGAATTTAGCAAAGAAAATGTCAGGGATGGTCAGCTAACAACCCCACCAAAATATTTTACAAATAATTAACTAAAATGATTTCAGTTAACAGGCACGCTGATTCAATTACATTAACCCCACTGAAATGTCTTGCAAATGCTTAACTAAAATGATTACAGTGAGAAGGTACTCCGATTAAGTTAGACTTCACCGTATATAAAAGCAAGAACAGCCCTCAAAATGGTCCACTCGAAATATGAACAATTTAAGCAGGCACTTGTAATTAACAAACTCCTCTAGCTCTGTAACACAGACACCGCAACTTCCAGACATTTCACAACCAATTGTGATTAACGTCTGTAATGAAACAGAATTGCTTCCATTAAGATGAACTTCAGTTCTTTCACAACGAATCTCCATAAACAGCAAACACCAGGAACCTTCTGGGAAGCAGAAACTACTTTCAGCAATACGACTTCAACAAAACAAGGAGCATAAGCCGCAGAGAGTGTCTCAACAAAATGTATGATGAATCGGTAGCGAAGTGGCACTCAAAATCTCCATACGCTCGGCACGGTCAAATTTTCGCAGTCCCACCGCCACCATTACCAACCAGAAACACCGTCTTCACGGGATGAGTTCTGAGCTCTGCCGCAGCCGTTTACTATTGGCTCCAGACCGCCGAGGTAGATCGGCCTCGCGCCCAGCAAGTGTTCCTATCGATTCGGCCCGCAAATTCTATCATCCTTCGTGACGGTGAAAGGTTCTCGCGCGGGGAGCCACCAAAGATCATTCCCAACCACCGCAATCCAGCTATCGATTGATCGGTGCGGGAACCAATATTTGCGCCTGGTGTTCGGAGGAGCCTTCACGAGCAATGAGTGCTCTTGTTGCGAAGAGGCGACGTGAAGGATTTCATGATTATCGTCTTGTGGTAGAAGGAAAATCCAAAGTGGGAGCAATATTCAAGAAGTTTAACGTCGGGATAAAATAGAGTTGAAAGATTACAGACTAATGCATCCAACTACATCTCTAGCGTTACATCACGTTCGGTCATGACTCCCCACCACAAAAAAAAAAAAAAAGAAAAATAACATAGGATACGTATTGAGGATAAGAATAGAGTAACGCGACTGGTTCGTTCCCGACGTTTTTGATTTGTGTTAGGCGCTGCTTCGGACCTTTCGTTGTGAAAAAGTTTAGGAGATGAGCACCGAAACCGCCAGGATACTGCCCCGAGGAAAACCACCAGCCTTCAATCTGAAGAGAGAAGAGTGACAAGCTACCGAGTGTCTTAAAGCCGACAGGAGTATGCTGGTAATGCCTGCCGACAAGGGTAATGCGACTGCAGTAATGAAGACCGAAGGTTATCAGCAGAAGATCCGGGACCTATTAGAGCCAACGATATACCGAAGACTAAGCGCAGATCCGATGCAGCGATCACACGGAGAACGAATCAGTTAATCAAAGTATCTCCTCCCTCGGCGAATATGCTGAGAAACCTGTGTAACACGGAAGGCCTACTACCTCGATGTAAGCGCTCCTGGCTCAACCATGTAAAAACTCACGAAGCACTTAGCCTCTCTGCTTCAGCCGGACGTGCGACAGACCTACACATGTGTAAAGTACTCGAGATATTCCACTGAGAAGCTGAAGAATTTAAAGCCTGGACCAACGACGTCCTTTGAGGTTATTTCTTTGTTTATCAAAGTGCCACTAAGTGATTTTCTGAAGTATAGGGGTTCCATTTTCCCGCAAGATATCACCAACCTCTTTCATATATGTCTCACGACAAGCTGTTTCATGTGGGATAGCAACTTCTATGGAGAGCTGCACGGCGCCGCCATAGGTGGTCCATCTACAGACTTCCATCTCGGCAGTAGCAGGTACTGAAAACTACTTCTAACGATAGCTCATTTTAGCTTCGTTCTCATCAACACTGTCATAGGCGAGATATTTGCGGAAATGTGTATATACTTGAGATATTTTCCGTAGTTATTAACAAGCCTTATTGTGGCGGCACACACTAATAACACAAGGATTATTTTTTAATAGATTATGCTGTGACATGTTAATTACCTTCTCACTCTTTGTTATTCCGCCTGGGAGCACTGGCTGAAATTTTTTTTTTTTAAACGTAAGTACTTCACAACCACCGTATTATCCTTTTTGCTACGCCAGAAATAGAGCGAGGGAAGAAAAATCGACTGTCTATATGCCTATGTACGGGCTCTAATTACCCTTATCTTACAAGAAATATACACTCCTGGAAATGGAAAAAAGAACACATTGACACCGGTGTGTCAGACCCACCATACTTGCTCCGGACACTGTGAGAGCGCTGTACAAGGAATGATCACACGCACGGCACAGCGGACACACCGGGAACCGCGGTGTTGGCCGTCGAATGGCGCTAGCTGCGCAGCATTTGTGCACCGCCGCCGTCAGTGTCAGCCAGTTTGCCGTGGCATACGGAGCTCCATCGCAGTCTTTAACACTGGTAGCATGCCGCGACAGCGTGGACGTGAACCGTATGTGCAGTTGACGGACTTTGAGCGAGGGCGTATAGTGGGCATGCGGGAGGCCGGGTGGACGTACCGCCGAATTGCTCAACACGTGGGGCGTGAGGTCTCCACAGTACATCGATGTTGTCGCCAGTGGTCGGCGGAAGGTGCACGTGCCCGTCGACCAGGGACCGGACCGCAGCGACGCACGGATGCACGCCAAGACCGTAGGATCCTACGCAGTGCCGTAGGGGACCGCACCGCCACTTCCCAGCAAATTAGGGACACTGTTGCTCCTGGGGTATGGGCGAGGACCATTCGCAACCGTCTCCATGAAGCTGGGCTACGGTCCCGCACACCGTTAGGCCGTCTTCCGCTCACGCCCCAACATCGTGCAGCCCGCCTCCAGTGGTGTCGCGACAGGCGTGAATGGAGGGACGAATGGAGACGTGTCGTCTTCAGCGATGAGAGTCGCTTCTGCCTTGGTGCCAAAGATGGTCGTATGCGTGTTTGGCGCCGTGCAGGTGAGCGCCGCAATCAGGACTGCATACGACCGAGGCACACAGGGCCAACACCCGGCATCATGGTGTGGGGAGCGATCTCCTACACTGGCCGTACACCACTGGTGATCGTCGAGGGGACACTGAATAGTGCACGGTACATCCAAACCGTCATCGAACCCATCGTTCTACCATTCCTAGGCCGGCAAGGGAACTTACTGTTCCAACAGGACAATGCACGTCCGCATGTATCCTGTGCCACCCAACGTGCTCTAGAAGGTGTAAGTCAACTACCCTGGCCAGCAAGATCTCCGGATCTGTCCCCCATTGAGCATGTTTGGGACTGGATGAAGCGTCGTCTCACGCGGTCTGCACGTCCAGCACGAACGCTGGTCCAACTGAGGCGCCAGGTGGAAATGGCATGGCAAGCCGTTCCACAGGACTACATCCAGCATCTCTACGATCGTCTCCATGGGAGAATAGCAGCCTGCATTGCTGCGAAAGGTGGATATACACTGTACTAGTGCCGACATTGTGCATGCTCTGTTACCTGTGTCTATGTGCCTGTGGTTCTGTCAGTGTGATCATGTGATGTATCTGACCCCAGGAATGTGTCAATAAAGTTTCCCCTTCCTGGGACAATGAATTCACGGTGTTCTTATTTCAATTTCCAGGAGTGTATGTTGGCTACGAACGTTACTTGTTGTTAGTGATTTCGCCAAAAGAATGTCGTCCAATTTAAGTTCACGTATTTCTTACGAGTTGGTCGATCTACCAGTAGTAAGTTTTGCATTACGCAACTGATTTTGGTACAGTCTTTTTATTTTGAGTTTAATTATTCTTTTTAGGTAGTAGTGTATGGATCCATCTTGTGATACAGTGATTGAATTCTGTCAATGCTTACATAAACAAGACGCGTATTTAATGATACCATCATGGTAGTTAGGCTGCCAACGTGACACTACTTTCTGTGAGGGTCAAACTCGACGTTGTGAGAAACCCATTGTTAAAATCCGTTTCCAGCAATTAACAAAAACGACTGGAGGATAGTAACTGACAGACTGTCCTCAACATGTTCGCTTATTGTGACCTCATTAGCGTCTGTCGTGGTACCACAGGCATTACTTCCAAAATGGTGGACATCGCTGTTTCGTTTCGACAGCACACTGTCACTGAATTCCTTGGAAATTTGCAGTAAGTTCCTATGGGACGAAACTACTGATGTAATCGATCCCTAGGCTTACACACTACTTAATCTGACTTAAACGAACTTCGCTAAGGGCAACACACACACCCATGCCCGAGGGAGGACTCGAACCTGCGACAGGGGGAGGCGCGCGAACTGTGGCAAGGCGCCTAAGACCGTGCGGCTACTCCGCACAGCCTGAATTCCTTGTTAATGAGGCAAAATCTGCTGCTGAAATTCGGCTCAGAGCTCAACGTACCTATGGAGATTTTTGTATGTGTGCTGTGAAGATAAATGAGGTATTTCAGACTTGGAGAAGCGAGTATCCAAGATGAGCCTCGCAGCGACCGCCCTTGAACTGTGTCCGGGAAAAGAGTTCATGAGCTTATTAGCGAATACAGAGGTGTCACAGTGAATGAAATCGCTGATAAGCTTGCAGTAAGACATAGTGCTGTGTAATGAGTGATTCAAATCTTAAGTTATTGAAAATTTTGTGCTCGTTGGGTTCCACGTTTCAGTATATCGGCTGAAACGTGTTCAGAGCATTATCGATACAAAAAATTACGAGGCCTTATTCATATTATCAATTTTCGAGAGCCTCCTTTTGATACCTGGAATTGTTCAGGAAATAAAAGGAATCTTATGTGACTTACCGACATATTTGTCGGTACGCCCCAAAAAGTTTTTTTTAGTGGGAACAACTTAAAAATCTATTGCTCTACAGGAAAATCCTACCACTGTTATTACTGCGTAATTACTGGAAATACTCTTGATATTTAGAATGACTTTTACTAAAACTGTCTTGAGTACTGTGCATTCTGCTCATATAGTGAGCGCCTTGTTGCCACTGCAAACACGAGCGCAGCAGGCAGCCAGACACACACACACACACACACACACACACACACACACACACACAGAGAGAGAGAGAGAGAGAGAGAGAGAGAGAGAGAGAGAGAGAGAGAGAGGCTACTGTACGGCTTGCTATATGATGTACAGCTAGTTGGCTAGTGTTATCGGGCGGTATCTTTAAGGTATCTGGAGGATGCATGTGTGGGCTCCCGAGGCAGCCTTAGGAATTCGACCGTTACCATGAGCGACACACAACGTGGGATATCTCTGACACGATGGAAGATTATGCGCGGTTACTTGAAGCCAATGAGCAGGTCACTGTATACATGGCGGTGCCTACCCGGTTAAATGATTCGTATAAGCTTGAAATACAGAGCTTGGCGTTCCTCAGAGAGATGGGAGTGTTCCGTATGCGAGTCGCCACTCTCTGCTCTGGGGGTCGTCCACACACCGCCGTGCTAGTGAGATTTGCGCGGACTGCAGGGTGGCGGCATTAGTTTCATTTTTATCACTCTGTGTTTGTTTTTGCCATTGTTTCTAACCCTATGACGACGTCTGTTAATAATGCAGTGACAATATAGCCTCAGTATTTAGCCAGTGAGTATTTGATGCTAAATAAGGAATTGCAGATATCGTTTATCATAGTTTCTTAAAACATTAAGCTGCAGTAATTTTTAGAGCGTTGTGTAGAGATGCTTCTAGACCGATTTTTTCTGCAGTTATTTGCGAGTCATGTAGTGCCATCACAAACCAGTGATACAGCAGGGTCCATTCGTGTAAATGTCGTGTTGTTGCTGATTAGCAGTAATGCGTCAGCTTTCTGCTTTCAAACAATTCGTACACTGTCGGAAAAAAAACAAATCCCAGCACCAAGAACAAGTTGTGCGAGATGAACGAAAGCTGGTAGGCGTACTTCTACTTCTGGAAGGTGACGTCTACTCAAATTTGGCGCCAGCCACATAAAATTAGTGCTAGTAACGCCACTACGAGGATGCAAATCAGCTTTGCTTTAAATACACACTGTAACTGTCGCGAATGGTAGCTACCTTTGAGAGTGGACGCAGTGAGTTGATTTTTTTGTGTGAAATGTTATGGGACTTAATTGCTAAGGTCATCCGTCCCTAAGCTTACACAAACACCCGTGCCCGAGGAAGGACTCGAACTTCCACCGGGGAGTTGATTTTAGCCAAGAACGCCTTTTAGACATCGAAGACATCATTATCAACAGCTCACTAAGTATGAACGAGGTCGTGTAATACGGCTACGGAAAGACGTTGCAGAGACATTTGTCAGGAAACTAGCCACTGTACATGACTACTTGCAATGGTGGTCACGGGATGATAGTGTCGCAAGAAGACCGAGCTCAGTACGGCCACGGGGCGCTACCGAGAAGGAAGATCGTCGTGTTCGACATATGCAGGTGGTGCATGGAACTGCGTCTCTAACAGCAATTCGTACAGCGGTTGTCACCACAGTTATGTAACTAACTCTTACAAATCGGTTGCGTCAAGGGCAGCTCCGAGCCCGATGGCCTGTAGTGTGCATTCGACTAACCCCAATCTACGGATGGGGAGATATTTAAAAATATCTAAATATACTTATCGATATTTATAAAGGATATCGACACTATCGAGACCAAAATATATATATTTCGTTGTATCGGTTCATGTTTTCAGTATTTACAAGAATTTTAAAATAATTGATCGAAGTCACAGGAATGATTAATAAACATTCAAAAATGGACAATTACTATATCGCATCCAACATTAACCAATAAAAGACACACAATGTACTCTAAAATCAATTGTTTAGAAAAAAGTTAATGGAATCAATAACCATCACTGACAGACATCAACAGAACTCTTTGTTTAATATGATTAATGAACAATGAAAAATTGACAATTACTTTGTTGTATCCAACATTAACCAATAAGACACACAATGTATTATAAAATCACTTATTTACAAGAAAGTTAATGGAACCAATAACCGTCACTGACAGACATCAACAGAACTCTTTGTTTAATATGTTCCCCTGAGAGTCTACTTTTGTTATCTGTGCCAACCGAGTTTATTAAGGTAGGCGTTCTTTCGAACGAAATATAAGAGGTTTGGTGTATTAAGTATTTTTTAGCCTTTTCTGACAAAACAGGCATACAATGGCGACTAAGCATTTATGACAAGAAAGTACTTATTTCACTAAGTATCAGGGCAATAATGTGCCTGATTTTTGAGATGAGTGTACGTTACTTTTCCAGGGCGCCTATATTTACTTGATCCCGGCAATCAGGGGCTAAGAGAAGCCCATATTCTGCCTCATACCTGGGAACAGGAAGTGATAATTTCCACCATTCTCGTACAGTGCTTCAACAAATGTGTATATTTTACACCTTGCACCTGTCATTTGCAGTGGTAGAAATGACACACCGAAGTGCCAAGCTTTCACGAATACGCAATATAGATACATTCATGTTCTAATCTGCAGATCATTCGTAGTACCGAATATGAAATTAAATTAAGACCATTGCAAGACATTTACTGCCAGATTGCGAAGGTAGATAGCAGTTGGAATGAGCAAGAAATCTGCTGATTAGACCTTCAGTGCCTACGTGTCAACAAAATACAGCTTTTAATAGCAGTATTTAATTTCGATAAACAGAAGTACATCGATATTTCACGTACCGACGTCACATACGTTGCTCATAAAACTAAATATCGTTATCTTGATATATCGATACAGTTTGTCCATTCTTACCCCAAACCACCACCGGAGTCTTCAGTGGTGCCAAGCGAAAGCTCATTGGAGGGCAGAGTGCAGGTCTGTGTGTCTTCAGACGAAAACCGGTCCTGCCTCAGTGCCAGTGACGGCCGTGTTGTGGTTCGAAGGAGGCCAGGTGAGCGTCTGCAACCAACCTGACTGAACTATAGAGGCACAGGACCTGTACCTGGATTTAAGGACTGGGGTTCGATTTAATTTGACAGCAGGAGCACTCTCGCTGGTCTCCCACGCAACTGACTGCAAATTTGTCCGTCAATCTGGTTATTCGACCATTTGTGCTGCCGTCGATGAACACCATTCCAGGGGGTGTTTTTCAGCATGATAACGCTCGCTCACATACCGCAGTTGTAGCCCAACATGCTCTACAGAATGTCAACATGTTGACTTGGCGTGATGGATCACCTGGTCTGTCTACAGTCGTACACGTATGGGCCACCATTGTACCACAACTCCAGCGTCACCCACAACTAGCTTCCACTCAGCATGTATTGACTGATCAGGTTCAATATACGTGGAGCACCATTCCACAGACTGACATTCAGCACCTGTACGACACAATGCATGGGCACTTGCGCACTCGCATTCAACATTCTACCAGTAGCTCTCGTTATTAATGTGCCAGCATTTTACATTTGCAATGACTTTTCTCGCACTTACAATATCCTTTGGTCTTGCAACGATAAGCTGATATATATGTTACCCAGACAAATGTATTCCCGAAATGTCATTACTCTACATTAATTATTTTTTGGTGCTGGCATTTTTTTCAGTCGCGATATATACTGTATAAGCGACGTCACTCATTATTAACGCACGGATAAGTTTTTAGTAGCAATAGATTTTTTCGAGCTAGACAGTGTGCTAGCTGTCCAATGTGTGTCTTTGGAATTCCATTGATCGGTCGGAAATACGTTAATAGCGATGCATATACTCAGATTTTGTCTGTAGTTAATACACGAAGCTTACGGGAACATTCCACGGTTTATTTGTTTAGATATCGTAATTCTGATTACGTGTCTTCATTCGCTCTGCGAGTGCCGTATGGCTGAAAAAGGTGTCACCCCCGCAAAAGTGTTAGTTTCGAAAGTATGTAGGTTGAGCTACTAGATTCCTATTAGAGCATAGCAGAGGGAGGGGATGCTTCGCACTTATTCTCATAACCTTCCACATATTTCTCTCAACAAGCTGCGACAGTTTTTGCTGTTAGTACAATGGTAGGGTGGTACTGAGTACAATGGTAGGGTGGTACTGCCTGAGTTCTAGATTCCATAGCAGAAGAGCAAGGGGGTACTTGAATCATGTTGTTTGAGGGGGGAAGGGTGGATAGTGGCTCCCTTCCATTGTAATGTGGTCCCATTAGCTGATAGAAGTGCAGGGTTAATGAGCAACAATGTAGTAAGACAGAGTTGGTTAGTACGACATTGTACAACGACAGTCAACTAACGAAATCTGTCTCGTAGATAAATGTCTGCAACAACAAACAATTCAGCAGCCACACTGATATCAATAGACTATGTGTTGGATATTTTCTGAGAGTAGCATAGCTTCCCCCGAAACTCATGCCATCCAGAAAACGGGAAGTCAAAGTAACACATCCCTCAAGGCTATGAAAGAGACATAGTAATTACCTCCATTAAACTCTGAGTACTAATTTCAATGATGCTTAATGTAATCGAACGTGATACCGACGCCCTATAATTCACCGACACCCGTGCTAAGAAAATCTGGGTTAGTTCCTTTTACCATAAGTTTGTTTATATACCGTATATCATTACTTTTACGCTGCCTTACTTTCAACACGTTCAACATGTGACTTTTGGCTATCGTAATTTTTATTTACACTTGATTTAAAGTAGCTAATGTCAAACGATTTCTTAGTTCTACAGCTAAAACAACATTCAATATCCTGCCAACGTTCGTATCAGTTAACTCTTTCGAGGGAAGAGAAAGTCTTACGAGAGTCCAGGATGCTTAATGTGTGTTGTCTCGAAAGAAAATTTGTGTGTGTGACTGTTGTTTTGAGGGGGGAGAGAGGAGAGAGAGAGAGAGAGAGAGAGAGAGAGAGAGAGAGAGAGAGAGAGAGAAGAGAGAGAGAGAGACAGACAGAGAGAGAGAGAGAGAGAGACAGACAGACAGACAGAGAGATAGACACAGAAGCAGAGTAAATAATAATCCCAGGAGTGGTACTGTTTATTAATGTGAATTGTGGTGCAGCGAATATGTAGATGAAGTTGCAATTATTCGGATATAATGTCGATTCAAAATGGTTCAAATGGCTCTGAGCACTATGGGACTCAACTGCTGAGGTCATTAGTCCCCTAGAACTTAGAACTAGTTAAACCTAACTAACCTAAGGACATCACAAACTTCCATGCCCGAGGCAGGATTCGAACCTGCGACCGTAGCGGTCTTGCGGTTCCAGACTGCAGCGCTTTTAACCGCACGGCCACTTCGGCCGGCAATGTCGATTCAAATAAAACAAGCAAGCATAAGAAAAATATTTTCGCTTGTTTTTAGTCAAATGATTTTCAGTATGAAGTATTTTGATAGTGATTGACTCATATAGTATTTGAAATCTACTTTAGAAATTTTTTTTGTATCAGCCTGGAGATATGGGTTAAAAAAATCGCAAATATGACAGAAGTATTGCTGAATGTTGGATATCATCTAGGTCAGAAAAGTTTTATCTCCTGCAGTACACCATCTGAACCGACACTTTCTCGTCTATTTCGGTTCCAATACTGACTTCCTCTGTATACTCATTGTATATGGAGCTGTTATTTCTTTTCCCATATTTCGGTACCATTGTAGACGTCTTCTCACAAGATGATTGATCAACACACTTGGGATCACACATATGTGTCGCATACTGAAATCTAAGCAGAGCTTGCGGACATGAAACTCCAGCTGGCTATCACGGAGTTCAGTCAGGAGTGTTCCTTCCCAACATCGCCTCCAGCGGCGAGAGGAGAGCACAACTCCGCACCGCGATCCCGGCTTATCCCATTACACGGTTGTTGGTCCCTCCACCAGATAGCCTGCGCGAAGGCGGTGTGTGTTCACGGAACCTCACCAACTGCAGAAGCCATCGGCAATACCGTTGATATCAAACCAGCGATGGGAGGATTTCCTTCAGAATTTATTTTTCGCGGAAATGGCACAATATTCTGAACGGAAACAGATTCAAATGACATTTTCACGGGATTATTACAGGCAGTTGAGTCTTCTAAGATGATTCCATTTCCGAAACAGACTCATTGTGCGAAGGGAATATGACAATGAGTGGATTCACAGTGGAATCGAAATGCCCTATATTATTATTATTATTATATTTTAAAACGCTTTGGTCAATGACTCATACAACGAAGTACAAAATCAGGAAATACGTAACAAGATCAGTTATAATCGGTGTGCTGTGACACTCTTCTCGGGATTTCAGTCGCATCTTCAAGCTGACAGAATATTTCGACTGCCCAATTGGCCATCAATTTCAGTTGAGACGCTGCTGTTGCCGAGTCTCGTAGAATGGAAGGTACTCTGAAGCCGACGTCCATATGTAGGCCAGCAGAGAGTAGTCACCACCAGCTGCCCTAAGTGCCGTCACTGCGTTCCCCCAATATAAGGTATTGGCAGCGCCACCGGTGGTGAAGGCAAAAAATGCGAAGTATAGCTGTCGCAACTAATCGTGAAAACCTCCAGTCAGTTGAGAACGTCGTGTTTAATGCAGATTGGGGGAGGGTTCTACAGCCGGCCGAATTGGTCATGCGGTTCTAGGCGCTGCAGTTGGAACCGCGAGACCGCTACGGTCGCAGGTTCGAATCCTGCCTCGGGCATGGATGTGTGTGATGTCCTTAGGTTAGTTAGGTTTAACTAGTTCTAAGTTCTATGAGACTAATGACCTCAGAAGTTGAGTCCCATAGTGCTCAGAGCCATTTGAACCATTTGAGGGTTCTACAGCTTGCTCGGAACATAGCCCTCTTCCTTATTGATAATTTCATAAGCCAGCCAGTATCAACTGATTCCTTCAAGGACGATATATATTAGTTCCAGTTTTGGCTACCAGGTGCATATCTGGAACGGTACAGCATCTCGTCGACGTTTTCGGTGCTCATACTAAACAATCTGAGTAAGCGGTGGTTAAAAACAAAATCAACATTAGTCCTCTCTCACTTCTTTTACCTTTTCTGCCCACGTCTCGTTCATAATCCATCACATACGGAAACTTTTCCTTACGTCTTTTGTGTGTTCACAGCGCAAGTTTTGCACCCGATGGCCAAAACTGGAACAAATTTTTTTACCAGTGACCACACTGAACCTCTGTGAGTAACTGCACGTACTTAACGTATTTAATTTTCGGGTGTAAGCTTTCCGCATCAGATATGAAAATAACTCCTCGGAAAAATGCAGCGTCCTAAGGACCCCAACATGTTGCTAATGTGGGTGAGAGCTGGTTTTATATCTACATCTACTGACTTACTTCGCAAGCCATGGTCGGTGGCGGAAACTGCCTTATACCACTACTGCGGGTTTCCTTTCCTGTTCCACTCGCAGACAGAGGGAGGGAAAAATAATTATCTTTACACCTCCATATGAGCCCTAATTTCTCCTATCATAATGGCCCTTACGTGAAATGTATGTTGGCGTCAGTAGGATCGTTTTGCATGTCGGTTTCCTAAATTTTGTCAGTAGTGTTCCTCGAAAGAACGTCGATTTCCCTCCAGGGTTTCCCATTTCACTTCCCGAAGCATATCCGTAACACTGGCGTGCTGTTCGAGTGTACTTTTAACAAGTGTAGCAGCCCGTCTCTGAAATGCTTCGATATCTTCCTTTAATACGCGCTGGTTGGACGACGACGCCGGTTGGTGTGTTTAGGTTTGCGGTAAATGCTAGGCTCTAGAGTATCATTATTCCGTTTGGAGACAATATCATCCAAAAATTGGTGAAGGGAATTAAAATGTTCCAAGAAATCGTTAAGGGCATCAGCTCCATGCGAGTCTACTGAAAATATACCATCAACATATCTCCAGAAACATACTGGATTTAAGGTTGCAGTCCTCAATAATCTAACCTCATATTCCGCTGTAAATAATGCAGGAGCTAAGGGTGTTGAGTATGACAAAGTCACAATAATTGTTTTCATTCGACATTTTTACTGTACTTCACATAATACAACAACGCGTATCGAGAAACAATGCTATAATCATCATGTTGACAACACTCAGCTCGACTGGAATACTGTGTGGATGCAATAGCACCTTGGTAATAGCAGACGCGAGCACGCAAGTAGTAAGTTCACCAGTCAAAGTACTGGGCACTCCTTAAAAGAGCTCACTGGGCGCTTCATAGCGCTGTACATGGTGTTACAGCTAGTGCCAGGAGGTCACAAATGCTGACACAGATCATGGCAGTGGAGTGAATGGTATGAACTGTTATGAAACACGTGGATTCCTCCCATCTGTTATATTTAACACTCCAATAACATAAAACATATTTTCGGCAATTTTTATCTCGTTTGCTATGCATTTACTTGTTGATATGTGGTACTTATCCAAAAATCCGAGATCCAGTTTACATATAACGTCATTTCGAGTGTTCTGATCCCATATGCGTAATTAGTTTCCAGGAGGGCGCTGTTAATTAAGTTACGTTAATGACCTTATTGAAGTTAACAGAACAGTTTGCTACATGGCTCTGAGCACTATGGGACTCAACTTCTGAGGTCATTAGTCCCCTACAACTTAGAACTACTTAAACCTAACTAACCTAAGGACATCACACACATCCATGCCCGAGGCAGGATTCGAACCTGCGACCGTAGCCGTCGCGCGGTTCCGATGCTACATGGCAAAAGGCTTATTAGCTAACCAGCGTAATCCATATATCATTTGAAATTATAGCGTTCTGGCTCTCCTGTAAAGTATTTTAAACTGCCTAAAGCTTATTATTTTTGGTGATAAAACTGAAAGTTCTGAATCAGTAACATTTTCCATAGCAGATTTCGTCAAAACAGCTGGTCGATTAGGAACTTTGACTATTTAATTTTGTTAGCTTAATTTTTCCGACCAAATGACAGACGCTATTGTTTAATTAAATCACTAATTAATTCATTCATACATTTTACTATTATTTGCAATTTGGCATCCATTTATGTAAATGAGGAATTTCACACTGCAGGAGCAAAATAGTGCCCATGCATTTTTATACACTGTGCAGTCACATTAATGTGTTCACCTGTCAATAACCACCTTTTGTAATGAGATCTATTTTGAGGTTCATTGAGGTTGTGAAGGTACCGGCAAGGATGTGGAGCCATGTGTTTGTTATGATCATGAAAAAATAAAATAAACATAAAAGAACATGCACAGTGTATTTTGATCCTGCGAATTTGTACATTCGCTGTCGCTGAAAATCATAGTCATCGCCTCCCACATTTTCTTTTTGAGGTTTTTATTTGCCAGTAATTCCGCCGCATTCAGTGCTTACATGTTTCGGCTGATTGGTCGGTTGATTTGAGGGAGGGGACGAAACAGCCAGGTCCTCGGTCCCAGCAAATGACGGGGAAGAAACTCGGCCGTGCCCTTTCAAAGGAGCCATCCCGGCATTTGCCTAAAGCGATTTATATCTTTCTTTGTTACAGCTTGCTACACCCACTCGACCGCACAATGATGCAAACACGCCTGTACCATCTGATGATGAATCGCGAGATGATTCGAAACCGGTAATGAAAAACTGAAGAATAAAACCAAACGCTACTAATTGCAGGTATTCTTGAAACATTTATATTTCTAAGCTTTTGTAGGTTCATACGGTAAAAAAATGAAACATTTGTGCTGCGGTTACTACTATGTTGGGTTACGAGAAAGGTAGTTACGCTTAAAGCTCCGAGTGCGGTAAAAAATGTAACTAGTTTTTAAACTGTCAGCGACTCGGGAGTTGATCAACAGGTGGCAGGTATTCCTCATTATAACTTTTTCTCTCATGAAAGTTCGTTCCTCCAGGTTCCTCCAGAGGTTAGAAAATGAGGTAAGTCTGTTTTCTACTACTTACTTGTAACTTTCCTGGTGTTTTACTTCAACATTTTATAATAAAGGGTTTGAAAAGAAGAATCAACGAACTACTCTTTGACGCTACTGCATTTAAGCTTCATTTTCGCGCGGAAATTATGGTTACAGTTAGTCCCCAAATTCAACAATGGCACATTTGTCAGAAAATGGTGAAATAGGGGAAATTCTCACAGGTGTTTAGGAGAAAACCTGGCAGCTCCAACTATGTGACTGTCGTTCATCAACGATAGTCCCCGCAGAAGCCGACACTCAACACACACTGTGTGAGATTATCTCAAATGAAGATGTAACTCCTCTGTCTAAAATGAAGATTCAGGGGAAACTTTCTGGCAAAGCATTGAAATCTGTGCCTCTAATGAATGGATGAAAAATGCACGGGAAAAGAAAAGCTTATAGCTGGAAAGGAAAGACATGGCAAAGAGTGAAAAAAGCTGTATGCCGTTACATCAAGGACAAATAAAAAGTAGAAAACAGGTGAAACAGCCAGTTACTTATTCTTCAGTGTCAAATTCAGACTACTCAGATCATGACAGCAGCTCTGGTGTAGACACGGACGTATTATTTGGCGAAGAGGTATCCTAAGAAGAAGAAGAACTAGGCCCTGGAACTTCACGGAAGAATCAGAGGACCTAACAAAGTACGCTACTTACTAGGCACCTAGACCACTTAACCTCAGTAATTGAACTGGTTCTGGTTAGGCTGCAAATCCTTCTTTCGTGGAGAAAAACTTATTATTTTTGTACAAGTATTTTTAAGCGTTATGTGCAAATTTACGAGATATATTAGTTCAGTGTTTCATTGGGCAACTTTGCTACAGTACAACACTCTTACAAATGATTATTTCAACTGTTTTTATTATGCAGTCATCCATTCGTATCAATGTTTAACTCAAATGGATCAAAGACCAGCATTGCAGGGCCTTACCTCGTTTTGTGGTTTAAAACCACGCAATTTTTGTTTCAGCTAAATTGTATATTTATCTGCAATCTATAATCAATAAGAGCTGGAATCTGGATGTGTTACAGGTAACAAAAGCCTGCGACTTAGAGCTGACATCGCCGGAAAAGCTACCCCTCGTTGACCACAGTATTAGTAAACGTGAAAATTGCGCGGCTCTGCCACCACCTACCCTCCCCAACAGTTGTAACGACTAAAAGATGTTTCTCATCAAACAATGATCTCGTAGACTGCTTTGAGTATCTCTGCATGACATCATCGCTGTAAGCGAAACTAGAACGTCTTATACTTCGTATTTACCATCTCATAGACCCTGATTTGTGAATAAATTCTTTCACTGTAGTCGGATGAAACCCATTTTTAATGTTTCGTTTATGAGAAACGTGAACCGCTTTTTTATGGTTCTTTCTCTCAAGAGGTCGTAAACGTAGCTTTTAACGAGCCTTGTAGATGAGCCGTAGCAATGTCCGAGTTTCGCGATGGTAAAATATTCTAACGGCTACACGTTATTTCTGGTTAACGCTTTGGTCATACACTAAGTGTGAAATTATTCTACACTGAGTAGTTTAATTAGTCATTTTAACGCTGTTTTTAATTGCAAGTTGCAAGCACTCTTTGGAATATCATAGTCTCCTCTATGAACATATCGGAAAACTGCGTACCAGGTCTGTTAAAAAACCTTTGAGAAAGTTCTTGTGTCAAAAACAAATGACGTAATTCACGTTTTCCACCATTTATTCACTAATGTAATTTATTAATTCTACATCTACATCTATATACATACTCCGCAATCCACCATACGGTGCGTGGCGGAGGGTACCTTGTACCACAACTAGCATCTTCTTTCCCTGTTCCACTCCCAAACAGAACGAGGGAAGAATGACTGCCTATATGCTTCTATACACGCCCTAATCTCTATTATCTTATCTTTGTGGTCTTTCCGCGAAATATAAGTTGGCGGCAGTAAAATTGTACTGCAGTCAGCTCCCAGCCGCCGTTGGATAAACAGCTGCCAGCAGCAAGTCGTATACTCCTAGCTCACTTATTTGTTACATAGTTTAATTCTTAATTTCTTTGCGTGTTTTTAGTACTTGCATTGTTCAATTCATAAATTTCGGGCGTATTATAGTATTTGAGATTTGTAGCAACGCGTTTTAGTACCTGAATAGTGTAAAACCGCGTAGTCTCCTTCCGCCGCCGAGCAGTGAGTCAGCAGTGCGCAAGTAGCAGCATTACTGCATTTACTAGGCAATCTTGTATTTTAACAACCGTTTAAATTTTGTGTCGAATTGTTTGTGCTCTCTGTAGATTAGTTCAGATGATCTTTGCGTAACAGTTTTTAGCATGGATAGGGAGTGCAACTGCTGTGTTCGGATGCAGGCTGAGTTGGCATCCCTTCGCTCCCAGCTTCAGGCAGTGTTGGCTTCAGTCACACAGCTTGAGGCTGTTGCCAATGGGCATCACTGTGGGGATCCGGATGGGGGTTTGTCGGGGACGGCCAGCTCGTCACACGCATCGACCGATCAGACTACGACTGTGGCTGCTCGGGATACTGTCCACATTGAGGCTGATCCCTCACCTTTGGCAGAGTGGGAGATCGCCTCGAGGTGTGGCAGGGGGCGAAAGACATTCCGGAGGGCTGAACGGAAGGCCTCTCCAGTTTGTCTGACGAATCGGTTTCAGGCTCTGTCTCAGGCTGATACTGATGTTCGGCCGGACATGGCTGCTTGTCCTGTTCCAGAGGTTGCCCCTCAGTCTGCAAGATCCGGGCGGTCGCAGAGGTTGGGCTTACTGGTAGTTGGGAGCTCCAACGTCAGGCGCGTAATGGGGCCCCTTAGGGATATTGCAGCAAGAGAGGGGAAGAAAACCAATGTGCACTCCGTGTGCATACCGGGGGGAGTCGTTCCAGATGTAGAAAGGGTCCTTCCGGATGCCATGAACGGTACAGGGTGCACCCATCTGCAGTTGGTCGCTCATGTCGGCACCATTGATGTGTGTCGCTATGGATCGGAGGAAATCCTCTCTGGCTTCCGGTGGCTATCTGATTTGGTGAAGACTGCCAGTCTTGCTAGCGGGATGAAAGCAGAGCTCACCGACTGCAGCATCGTCGACAGGACTGGCTGCAGACCTTTGGTACAGAGCCGAGTGGAGGGTCTGAATCAGAGGCTGAGACGGTTCTGCGACCGTGTGGGCTGCACATTCCTCGATTGCGCCATAGGTTGGTGGGGTTATGGGTACGGCTGGATAGGTCAGGAGTCCACTAAACGCAGCAAGCGGCTGCACGGGTAGCAGGAGTTGTGTGGCGTGGACTGGGCGGTTTTTTAGGTTAGATGGCCTCGGGCAAGTACAGAAAGGGCAACAGCCTCAAAGGGTGCGGGGCAAAGTCAGGACATGCGGGGACCAAGCAGCAATCGGTATTGTAATTGTAAACTGTCGAAGCTGCTTTGGTAAAGTACCGGAACTTCAAGTGCTGATAGAAAGCACCGAAGCTGAAATCGTTATAGGTACAGAAAGCTGGCTGAAGCCGGAGATAAATTCTGCCGAAATTTTTACGGTGTTTAGAGAGGACAGATTGCATGCAACCGGTGGTGGCGTGTTTGCCGTTGTTAGTAGTAGTTTATCCTGTAGTGAAGTAGAAGTGGATAGTTCCCATCAATTATTATTGGTGGAGGGTACACTCAACAACCGAGCTAGGTTAATAACTGGCTCCATTTACCGACCTCCCGACTCAGCAGCATTAGTAGCAGAACAACTGAGAGATAATCTTGAATTCGTTTCACATAAATTTTCTCAGCATGTTATAGTCTTAGGTGGAGATTTCAATTTACCAGATATAGACTGGGACACGCAGATGTTTAGGACGGGTGGTAGGGACAGAGCATCGAGTGACATTATACTGAGTGCACTATCCGAAAGTTTCCTCGAGCTATTAAACAGAGAACCGACTCGTGGAGATAACATCTTGGACCTACTGATAACAAACAGACCCGAACTTTTCGACTCTGTGAGTGCAGAACAGGGAATTAGTGATCATAAGGCCGTTGCAGCATCCCTGAATATGGAAGTAAATAGGAATATAAAAAAAGGCAGGAAGGTTTATCTGTTTAGCAAGAGTAACAGAAGGCAGATTTCAGACTACCTAACAGATCAAAACGAAAATTTCTGTTCCGACACTGACAATGTTGAGTGTTTATGGAAAAGTTCAAGGCAATCGTAAAATGCGTTTTAGACAGGTACGTGACGAGTAAAACTGTGAGGGCGGGAAAAACCCACCGTGGTTCAACAACAAAGTTAGGAAACTACTGCGAAAGCAAAGAGACCTTCACTGCAAGTGTAAACGCAGCCAAAACCTCTCAGACCAACAGAAGCTAAACAATGTCAAAGTTAGCGTAAGGAGGGCTATGCGTGAAGCGTTCAGTGAATTCGAAAGTAAAATTCTATGTACCGACTTGCCAGAAAATCCTAGGAAGTTCTGGTCTTACGTTAAATCAGTAAGTGACTCGAAAGAGCATATCCAGACACTCCAGGATGATGATGGCATTGAAACAGAGGATGACACGTGTAAAGTTGAAATACTAAACACCTTTTTCCAAAGGTGTTTCACAGAGGAAGACCCCACTGCAGTTCCTTCTCTAAATCCCCGCGCAAACGAAAAATGGCTGACATCGAAATAAGTGTCCAAGGAATAAAAATGCAACTGGAATCACACAGCAGAGGAAAGTCCACTGGACCTGTCGGGATACCAATTCGATTCTACAGAGTACGCGAAAGAACTTGCCTCCCTTCTAACAGCCGTGTACCGAAAGTCTCTAGAGGAACGGAAGGTTCCAAATGATTAGAAAAGAGCACAGGTAGTCCCAGTCTTCAAGAAGGGTCGTGGAGCAGATGCGCAAAACTATAGATCTATACCTCTGACGTCGATCTGTTGTAGAATTTTAGAACATGTTTTTTGCTCGAGTATCATGTTGTTTTTGGAAACCCAGAATCTAATCTGTAGGAATCAACATGGATTCCGGAAATAGCGATCGTGTGAGACCCAACTCGCTTTATTTGTTCATGAGACCCAGAAAATATTAGATACAGGCTGCCAGGTAGATGCTATTATTCTTGACTTCCGGAAGGCGTTCGATACAGTTCCGCACTGTCGCCTGATAAACAAAGTAAGAGCCTACGGAATATCAGACCAGCTGTGTGGCTGGATTGAAGAGTTTTTAGCAAACAGAACACAGCATGTTGTTATCAATGGAGAGACGTCTACAGACGTTAAAGTAACCTCTGGCGTGCCACAGGGGAGTGTTATGGGACCATTGCTTTCCACAACATATATAAATGACCTAGTAGATAATGGCGGAAGTCCCATGCGGCTTTTCGCGGATGATGCTGTAGTATATAGAGAAGTTGCAGCATTAGAAAATTGTAGCGAAATGCAGGAAGATCTGCAGCTGATAGGCACTTGGTGCAGGGAGTAGCAACTGACCATTAACATAGACAAATGTAATGTATTGCGAATACATAGAAAGAAGGATCCGTTATTGTATGATTATATGATAGCAGAACAAACACTGGTAGCAGTTACTTCTGTAAAATATCTGGGAGTATGCGTGCGGAACGATTTGAAGTGGAATGACAATATAAAATTCATTGTTGGTAAGGCGGGTACCAGGTTGAGATTTATTGGGAGAGTCCTTAGAAAATGGAGTCCATCAACAAAGGAGGTGGCTTACAAAACACTCGTTCGACCTATACTTGTGTATTGCTCATCAGTGTGGGATCCGTACCAGGTCGGTTTGACGGAGGAGATAGAGAAGATCCAAAGAAGAGCGGCGCGTTTCGTCACAGGGTTATTTGGTAACCGTGATAGCGTTACGGAGATGTTTAGCAAACTCAAGTGGCAGACTCTGCAAGAGAAGCGCTCTGCATCGCGGTGTAGCTTGCTCGCCAGGTTTCGAGAGGGTGCGTTTCTGGATGAGGTATCGAATATATTGCTTCCCCCTACTTATACCTCCCGAGATCACGAATGTAAAATTAGAGAGATTCGAGCGCGCACGGAGGCTTTCAGACAGTCGTTCTTCCCGTGAACCATACGCGACTGGAACAGAAAAGGAAGGTAACGACAGTGGCACGTAAAGTGCCCTCCGCCGCACACCGGTGGGTGGCTTGCGGAGTATAAATGTAGATGCAGATGTAGAAATGCTGGTTCTCTAAATTTCCTCAGTAGCGATTCACGAAAAGTACGCCTCCTTTTCTCTAGAGACTCAGACCTGAGTTCCTGAAGCATTTCCGTAACACTCGCGTGATGATCAAACCTACCAGTAACAAATCTAGTAGCCCGCCTCTGAATTGCTTCTATGTCCTCCATCAGTCCGACCTGATAGGGATTCCAAACGCTCGAGCAGTACTCAAGAATATTTCGTATTAGTGTTTTATAAGCGGTCGCCTTTACAGATGAACCACATCTTCCCAAAATTCTACCAATGAACCGAAGACGACTATCCGGCTTCCCCACAACTGCCATTATATGCTTATACCACTTCATATCGCTCTGCAATGTTACGCCCAAATATTTAATCGAAATGACCGTGTCAAGCGCTACACTACTAATGGAGTGTTCAAACATTACAGGATTCTTTTTCCTATTCATTTGCATTAATTTACATTTATCTATATTTAGAGTTAGCTACCATTCTTTACACCAATCACAAATACTGTCCAAGTCATCTTGTATCCACCTACAGTCACTCAACGACGACACCTTCCCGTACACCACAGCATCATCAGCAAACAGCCGCACATTGCTATCCACCCTATCCTATAGATCATTTATGTAGATAGAAAACAACAGCGGACCTATCACACTTTCCTGCGGCACTCCAGATGATACCCTCCCCTCCGAGGAACACTCACCACCGAGGACAACGGACTGGGTTCTCTTACTTAAGAAGTCTTGGAGCCACTCACATACTTGGGAACCAATCCCATATGCTCGTACCTTAGTTAGGAGTCTGCAGTGGCCACCGAGTCAAACGCTTTCCGGAAGTCAAGGAATATGGCATCCATCTGATACCCTTCATCCATGGTTCGCAAGATATGATGTGAAAAATGGACGAGTTGCGTTTCGCAGGAGCGATGCTTTCTAAAGCCGTGCTGATGCGTGGACAGCAAGCTCTCTGTCTCAAGGAAATTCATTATATTGGAACTGAGAATATGTTCGAGAATCCTGCAACAAACCGATGTTAAGGATATTGGTCTGTAATTTTGAGGATCCGTCCTTCTACCCTTCTTATATACAGGCGTCACCTGCGCTTTTTTTTAGTCGCTCATGACTTTACGTTGGGCAAGAGATTCGCGATAAATGCAAGCTAAGTAAGGAGCCAGTGCAGTAGAGTACTCTCCGTAGAACCGAATTGGAATCCCATCAAGACCTGGCGATTTATTTATTTTCAACCCATTCAGCTGCTTCACAACCCCAATGATGTCTATCACTATGTCCTCCATACGGGAATCTGTACAAGACTCACTACCATATGTATTGCTTCTTAGGATCTTCAGACCAAAAGGGGGAGTCTAGCATTCCATTTTTGGCTATGGACTATATCCATAATCCGCAAGTAGTCTTACAGTGAATTATTCTGGTACACAGCCATTACTTCCTACCATCTACGCTACTGGACAAAAATATTACACCCTTTTAAAGGTTTCCAATTCACTCAAGATTTATTGAGGCAACAGTACATACTGAGTACATGAAACCATTACATATACAGATTACTAACACCAGATATTGATCCCTGCTGAAACACTTTTTTTTTTTTATGCGGCCCGCGACGAATTCCTTTCCTGTGCTAACCTTTTGATCTCAGAGTAGCACTTGCAACCTACGTCCTCAATTATTTGCTTGACGTATTCCAATATCTGTCTTCCTTTACAGTTTTTGCCCTCTACGGCTCCCTCTAGTACCGTGGAAGTCATTCCCTCATGTCTTTGCAGATGTCCTATCATCCTGTCCCTTCTCCTTATCAGTGTTTTCCACATATTCCTTTCCTCTCCAATTCTGCGTAGAACCTCCTCATTCCTTACCTTATCAGTCCACCTAATTTTCAACATTCGTCTATAGCACCACATCTCAAATGCTTCGGTTCTCTTCCGTTCCAGTTTTCCCACAGTCCATGTTTCACTACCATACAATGCTGTACTCCAGACGTACATCCTCAGATATTCCTTCCTCAAATTAAGGCCGGTATTTGATATTAGTAGACTTCTCTCGGCCAGAAATGCCTTTTTTGCCATAGCGAGTCTGCTTTTGATGTCCTCTGTGCTCCGTCCGTCATTGGTTATTTTACTGCCTAGGTAGCAGAATTCCTTAACTTCATTGACTTCGTGACCATCAATCCTGATGTTAAGTTTCTCGCTGTTCTCATTTCTACTACTTCTCATTACCCTCGTCTTTCTCCGATTTACTCTCAAACCATACTGTGTATTAATTATACAGTTCATTCCATTCAGCAGATCATTTAATTCTTCTTCACATATTGGTACAAATTGCAGCCACCACAGGCGGCAATGCAGGCGCTGACTCCGGCATCCAGTCAGTCATAAAGACGGTGAATACTGTCCTGGGATACGTTACGCCAGGCTGCTAGACATTTTCATGTTGTTCGGCAAAAGTTGTTGGCCAATGAGCTGCACGAGTCACTTCTCGTTCCATCATATCCCACACCTGCTCGCTTGGAGATCTTGCTAACCAGGAAATTTGCTGCACGTCCTGCGGGGCTCGTCGAGATTCCCGGGTAGTGTGCGAGCGAGCATTATCCTGTTGAAACAACACATCACCTTCTCGATGCAAGAACAGCCAGAGAAAAATTCCATCAATATTGAGTGCGTAACGAATGTTGTTTGGCGTTCCCTCCAGAAACATCAAAGATAAACGAGAGTTGCAGCTTATCGCACTCCAGACCGCAAAGCCTGCTTTGTGGCCGGTGTGTCATGGACTCTGCAAGACAGCGATCACCATATCTAAGTTGTATGTGGAAACGACAGTCTTTTCCGAGCACGCAGAATCTGCATTCATCGCTCAAGACCACGGCGCGCCATTCCATCTTCCAAGCGATCGTCTGATAACGTCAGTAGAGCTGTGCACTTCGATGCTGTTGCGTGAGTGGAAGACGGGCTAGCGGTGTGCGTGCCCATAGTCCCACTGCTAACAACAGGTTCCTGACAGTTCATGTTGATACGTCTGGACTCTCAAGCCCTTTCATCTACACTACTGGCCATTAAAATTGCTACACCAAGAAGAAATGCAGATGATAAACGGGTATTCATTGGACAAATTTATTATACTAGAACTGACATGTGATTACTTTTTCACGCAATTTGGTTGCATAGATCCTGAGACATCAGTGCCAAGAACAACCTGCTCTGGCCGTAATAACGGTCTTGATACGCCTGGGCATTGAGTCAAACAGAGCTTGGATGGCGTACTGTGATGAGCCAGTTGCCCGCCACCATTGACCAGACGTTTTTAATTAGTGAGAGATCTGGAGAATGTGCTGGCCGGGGCAGCAGTCGAACATTTTCTGTATCCAGAAAGGCCTGTACAAGACCTGCAACATTCGGTCGTGTATTATCCTGCTGAAATTTAGGGTTTCGCATTGATCAAATGAAGGGTAGAGCCACGAGTCGTAACACATCTGAAATCGTTAGGAAGCGCGCTCCTAGAAAATTGCAGTGCTGTAAAAATATACGCAGAGACAGATTGTTGATTGATTCTTAGATAAATAAGAAGTGGCATAAATTTTTGTAGATACTGAGGCACGTGTACCGGTTGCGAGTCTGAATCTCATGGACAAGAGGACACTGAAAACATAAAGATTCAGATTGCGTGCAATAGGGTATAATAAATTAGATTCCGTGGGGGCTACACAACCTAAAATTTAAAGTAGAAAACACTTAGTTTCGGGAACAAATGGAAGTGTTGCCAGCTGTGGGTCAGTGATTCACACCAATCCTTGGATAGGACTTCTTGGTTAGCGAAGCGACCTTTGGTAACTTACAGTCGATCTCACCGGCGATTCATTTCCGATAGGGACAACAGCTGCAAATGCTTCTCTGTCACAAGCTATATCGATTGCTAAAATGGTACCAGCTAAATTGTATACAAGCACATTAAAGGGTTAAATAGATTCGCAATTGCGAATATGGACAACCATCAGCTGTATAATGGAATGGATTCAATAGAAATATTTGCTGGACCATTACTCGAACCCGGATTTCACGCTTATCACGAATAGTCATATCACCCTTTGGCTATCCCAGCACGATTCGCAGCCTGACGAAAGCTTCCATGTCGTCAACCATGAGTTTACTACCTGTACTCGTACATTCATAATGTATATTCTCAGACAGGGAGACATTTTACTTGAAAGTCGCTTGCCTGGTCTAGAAGGATAAATATGATATTGCTGTGCCTGTGTTATCCCAATTACGATGCAGCGTTTCTATGAACATGGTTGTCCAAATTCGCTATTGCGAATACATTTCACGTATTTCATGACGGCTGTAGTCGCCGCAGTGCCTGCTCCTTTGTACACCCATTCATTTCACGTACTTTTTGATGGGGACAGGATTCAATCCACAATATTACGGACAATGTTACGACTAAACAGTTTTCAGAGACTTTCTAGAAATCACGCGGCACATGAATAGCTAAAATGTAGTGTAAAATTTCGTAGAACAAGTTAAAATAAATCCATTGTCATAAAATGTTAACAGATTTATTCAAACGCATAACACGTAATAACCCAAAACTACTAAAAACTCTCGTGGGCTACCACTTTCTTCCGCCGACATTTTCAATTGAGACGACCGTACCGTCTATATGAAATTGTGTGAAACCAATTTTCTGATCCCTTATTTATCTTTTGAAATGGGTCATCAGTGGCATGATAAAACTTATTTTATTCAGTTTGATGCAGACGCACAAACGTCACAGTTATCAAACACACTATTAATTGCAGCTGAGAACGACAGGACAACAAAAGTTAAAGGAGGTCGTTTTCACTTTAGATCATCTCGATAGATTGTAATTTCAATTGTTACTGTTTTCACTGATGTATCAGTAATACTGCAAATGAACAGAAATGGACCTCTTCGCCTATTAATGAAAAATATATTAGATTTGTTTACGTCCATGATAAACTACCCATCCGTACTACAGTTTACGATCCTCTGCAGTTCTCCCCACATTTCACTACAGTTTATTGGCGTTGCTACAAACCTATAGACAACAGTATCATACGTGACTAGCTTCTACATCTACATTTAAACTCTGCAAGTGTGTGGCGGAGGGCACTTTACATGCCACTGTCATTACCTCCATTTCCGGTTCCAGCCGCGTAAGATTCGCGGGAAGAACGACTGCTGCAAAGCCTCCGTGCGCGCTCGAATCTCTCTAATTTTACATTCGTGATCTCCTCGCGAGGTATAAGTAGGGGGAAGCAATATATTTGATACCTCATCCAGAAACGCACCCTCTCGAAACCTGGCGAGCAAGCTACACCGCGATGCAGAGCGCCTCTCTTGCAGAGTCTGCCACTTGAGTTTGCTAAACATCTCCGTAACGCTATCACGGTTACCAAATAACCCTGTGACGAAACGCGCCGCTCTTCTTTGGATCTTCTCTATCTCCTCCGTCAAACCGACCTGGTACGTATCCCACACTGATGAGCAAGACTCAAGTATAGGTCGAACGATTGTTTTGTAAGCCACCTCCTTTATTGATGGACTACATTTTCTAAGGACTCTCCCAACGAATCTCAACCTGGTACCCGCCTTACCAACAATTAATTTTATATGATCATTCCACTTCAGATCGTTCCGCACGCGTACTCCCAGATATTTTACAGAAGTAACTGCTACCAGTGTTTGTTCTGCTATCATATAATCATACAATAACGGATCCTTCTTTCTATGTATTCGCAATACGTTACATTTGTCTATGTTAAAGGTCAGTTGCCACTCCTTCCACCAAGTGCCTATCCGCTGCAGATCCTCCTGCATTTCGCTACAATTTTCTAATGCTGCAACTTCTCTGTATGCTACAGCATCATCCGCGAAAAGCCGCATGGAACTTGCGCCACTATCTACTAGGTCATTTATATATATTGTGAAAAGCAATGGTCCCATAACACTCCCCTTTGGCACGCCAGATGTTACTTTAACGTCTGTAGATGTCTCTTCATTGAGAACAACATTCTGTGTTCTGTTTGCTAAAAACTCTTCAATCCAGCCACACACCTGGTCTGATATTCCGTAGGCTCTTACTTTGTTTATCAGGCGACAGTGCGGAACTGTATCGAACACCTTCCGGAAGGCGAGGAAAATAGCATCTACCTGGGTGCCAGTATCTAATATTTTCTGGGTCTCATGAACAAATAAAGCGAGTTGGGTCTCACACGATCGCTGTTTCCGGAATGCATGTTAATTAATACAGATTAGATTCTAGGTTTCCAGAAACGACATGATACGTGAGCAAAAAACAAGTTCTAAAATTCTACAACAGATCGACGTCAGAAATATAGGTCTATAGTTTTGCGCATCTGCTCGACGACCCTTCTTGAAGACTGGGACTACCTGTGCTCTTTTCCAATCATTTGGAACCTTCCGTTCCTCTAGAGACTTTCGGTACACGGCTGTTAGAAGGGGGGCAAGTTCTTTCGCGTACTCTGCAGAATCGAATTGGTATCCCGATAGGTCAAGTGGACTTTCGTCTGCTGTGTGATTCCAGTTGCTTTTCTATTCCTTGGACACTAATTTCGATGTCAGCCATCTTTTCGTTTGTGCGAGGATTTAGAGAAGGAACTGCAGTGCAGTCTTCCTCTGTCAAACAGCTTTGGGAAAAGGTGTTTAGTATTTCAACTTTACACGTGTCATCCTCTGTTTCAATGCCATCATCATAGCCCTCCTTACGTTAACTTTGACATTGTTTAGCTTCTGTTTGTCTGAGAGGTTTTGGCTGCGTTTAAACTTGCAGTGAGGCTATCTTTGCTTTCGCAGTAGCTTCCTAATTTTGTTGTTGAATCACGGTGGATGTTTTTTTCCTGTCCCTCACAGTTTTATTCGGCACGTACCTGTCTAAAACGCATTTTACGATTGCCTTGAACTTTTTCCATAAACACTCAACATTGTCAGTGTCGGAACAGAAATTTTCGTTTTGATCTGTTAAGTAGTCTGAAATCTGCCTTCTATTACTCTTGCTAAACAGATAAACCTTCCTCCCTTTTTTATATTGCTATTTACTTCCATATTCAGGGATGCTCCAACGGCCTTATGATCTCTGATTCCCTGTTCTGCGCTAACAGAGTCGAAAAGTTCGGGTCCACGAATCGGTTCTCTGTTTAATTGCTCGAGGTAATTTTCGGATAGTGCACTCAATATAATGTCACTCGATGCTCTGCCCATACCACCCGTCCTAAACATCGGAGTATCCCAGTCTATATCTGGTAAATTGAAATCTCCACCTAAGACTATAACATGCTGAGAAAATTTATGTGAAATGTACTCAAGATTTTCTCTCAGTTGTTCTGCTACTAATGCTGCTGAGTCGGGAGGTCGGTAGAAGGATCCAATTATTAACCTAGCTCGGTTGTTGAGTGTAACTTCCACCCATAATAATTGATGGGAACTATCCACTTCTACTTCACTACAGGATAAACTACTACTAACAGCGACAAACACGCCACCACCGGTTGCATGCAATCTATCCTTTCTAAACACCGTCTGTGCCTTTGTAAAAATTTCGGCAGAATTTATTTCAGGCTTTAGCCAGCTTTCCGTACCTATAACGATTTCATCTTCGGTGCTTTCTATCAGCGCTTGAAGTTCCGGTACTTTACCAATGCAGCTTCGACAGTTTACAATTACAATACCGATTGCTGCTTGGTCCCCGCATGTCCTGACTTTGCCCCGCACCCTTTGAGGCTGTAGCCCTTTCTGTACTTGCCGAAGGCCATCTAACCTTCATGTAGTAGCCACTGTTATCCACTAAATCATTAACGTATACATGGTGTCCCTGGAGGAATGTTCAGTATTCAGTGATATGCATGAAAGTTCATTTGAAGCAAAACCGTTCATGTGTTCAGACTGGTTTCTAAGATAGACCGCATTTAACGTTCATTTTATTGGGGCTAGTGATGTGCACATATGTGTCTTGCCCATCCAACCCCTTTGACGCTTTGTTCTAGCACACGCTTTCAGCCTCTTTGCTCAGAATGTCTTTCTGCATTCAAAATAGTCCGTTGAACGCGCAGTTGGCTATAGTGTATTGTGAGTGAAGGAGTGTGGTGGATAGAGAATCTGTGAGAGAAGAGCATAGGTTAACTGTATTTGTAGACGCGCTGGCTAAAACGCGACCCTTTAACACTAAAGAAGAATATTCGCATATGGTGTATGTTTACGGCATCTGCAATGGTAGTGCTCGTGCTGCTGTCGAAGAATACGGTTAGCGTTTTCCGACACGTCGAATTCCTGATTGCTGAGTGTTTACCAGGGTTCTCAGCACTCTGCGTGAACAGATATTCTTCCAAGCTCCCGCGTTCTTCTCAATGTGAATTTCGACAACCTAATCAAGTACAGCTACACATTACTGAAACGATGCATCGCAGTCCTACCACCAGCAAACGGCGACTTTCTACAGGTGTCATTTTGCCAAGAACAAGTGTATGGCGGACATTAAAAGTGAAAAACTTGTGCCCACTTCACAGACAGCGGTTCCACAGTCTTCACTTTAGTGACAATGCCATACGACTTTGATTTTGTCACAGGTTAAATAGCAATGAACATTTGCACCCATTAATACTATTCACGGATGAAGCCAAGTTTACACGAAATGTAACCAATTACCTATGAAATAATCATTGATGGTCTCAAGAAACTGGACACGCTCCAGTGGGGGCGATTACCAAGTTCGTTTTAGGATTAATGTTTGTTGCTGCATGTTCGGTAACACATTCACAGGTCCAATTATTTTAGAAGAACAAATGACTGGAGAGAGTTGATTTCTCTTTTGGAAAAACATTTTCTTGAACACCTTGAGGACATTTCTTTGGCCACGTGGTCTGCGATGACCTTCCAGCGTAACGGAGCCCCTCCACATCATACCGTACGTTTGAGGGAACATCTCAGCCTCAACTACCCTAATCCCAAGAGTGGTTGTCGTAGAGAAGTTAACTGGCCATCAAGTTTGCCAGACCCTACGCCCTTAGATTTTTGTTTATGGGGTTGGGTGAAGCGTGAGGTGCAGAAAGGCGAACACGCGAGATGAACTGACGTATCCTATCAGCTGCACAACAGCTGTCATGTGACTTCCACAATAATTTGTATGTGTGAATCTATTCAAAATAGCTGTTTTCCAATTGCCGCTTTGTAAAGCGCATGTTGTAATGTTTACTAACTGTTGTACATCTGTACGTGAGTAAATATGACAAAGTACTGAACAACAGAGAAAATAAATTACAATGTGCATTACATCTACATCTTTATCAGTTCTCCACAAGCCTGGTGCCATTAACTGATCCCCTCACCCCCCCCTTTTTCCCTGTTGCCCTCGCGAATGGGTCGTGGGAAGAATGACTGTCGGTAAACCTCTCTATTAGCTTTAATTTCTCATCGTGATCATTTGGTCATTTCGTGAAATGCATTTGAGAGAAAGTAATATGTTATCCGACTCTTGCCACAAAGTACGTTCTTCAAATTTCAACACTAAAGCTCTCCGTGAAGCATAACGCCTCTCGTGTAGCGTCTGCCATTGGAGTTCATTGAGCATCTCTGTAGCGGTCGGCGCCCCCGTGAGGAAACGCGCAGCTCTTCGTTGGGTCTTTTCCTTCTCGTTCTCTCTTTTGTCAGTCCTACTTGGTAAGGATACCAGACGGATGAATGCTAATTAGGAATCGGTCGAAGAAGCGCCGTGTAAGGAACTTCTTTCTTTGATGAATTATGTTTCCTCAAGATTCGTCCTATGAGGAGCATTTGCTTTTCCTGCTATTTCTTTCACATGATCATTACACTTAAAATCACTCTGGATAGTTACTCCTAGATATTTGACGGTAAATACTGTTTCCAGCAATTTGTCATCAATAGTGTAGTTGTACAGCAGTGGACTTATTTTCCTATGTATGCTCAATAATTTGCGTTTATTGACTTTTACGATCAACTGCCAGAACCTGTACCATTCATCACTTTTCTATAGGTTATTCTGCAAATCTGTATTGTCTTCTGGGGTTGCTGCTTTCTTATAGACAACCACATCATCTGTGAACAGTATTAAAGAGCATTCGACACTTTCTTATAGACCACTTATGTAGATTGTAAACAGTGATGATCCTACCACGTCTCCTTGCGGTACTCTGGAAATTACTTTGACATCTGTCAATTTTATTCCGTCAAGAGCGTTATGTTGAATCCTGCCAGCAAGGAAGTCTGGTCCTGTACTCGGTAAGCTCTTTTTTACCGATAAATTGCACTGCAGGACGGTGTCAAATACCTTCCTGAAGTAAAGCAACGCGACATCAGTCTGAGCGTTGTAGTCTACAGTGCTATGGATCCCAAAAAGGAATCGAGCGAACTGAGTTTCACAGGATCTCTGCGTAATCCATGGATATTTTTGTAGAGTAGTTTTACATTCTCCAAAACCGTCACATTTCTTGAGCATAAAACTTGTTCCATAACTATTTGTCCTTCCTAAGTACCCTTCGTTGCTCCAGCGAACTGTGATAAACTGTTGATAGAAGGGAAGCAAGAAATAATATACATATAATCACTCACCTCTTCAAATTGCTTCTGACACTAATGTGAACATCCAGAGTGTTTCACTATTACTTCCATCTCCTTGTATCCCTTTTCGACGGATCAGAGGATAACGGCTGATGACTGACAGGCCATGACGACATTGCGGACAAAAGTCCGAAAACCTACTTCACTGGCACTGAGACCTTAGCTAAGGTTCCATGACTCACAAGCACTTTGTATGCACGCCAACGAGACAATTTAGATTTTATTACTTTTTTCTATACAAGGTGACAATTATTGAACTATATGAAAAAATCATAAATTAATTACAAGCTACGACTTGCACGCACTTTATTCAACAAGTAAACCTCACTACAGATATTCGGATTTCGTTTATGACGTGTTCAATATGCCTGTCATCATTGGCGATCATGTGGCGCAGACGAATAGTGAAATTCTGCATGACCCGCTGAAGTGTTTGAACATCGATGGTGTCGATGACCTCCTGAATGGCTGTTTTCAGCTCAGCACTGGTTTTGGTGTTGTTGTCGTACACGTTATCTTTAATATAGCCCCACAAAGAGGAGTCCCATGTGTTCTGATCAGGAGACTATGGCGGACAATCGAGACCCATGGGTACCCCAGAGCCAGAATGAGGTTTCCAAAGTGCACCCCCAGGATATGAAATACTCTTCTGCTACGATGGTGTCGAACTTCGCCTTGCATGAAAAACATTTTTTCGAAATTAGGGTCACTTTGGAGAATGCATATGAAATCATCTTCCAAAACTTTCACGTACCGTTCGGTAGTCACCGTGCCATCAAGGAATATCGCACTGATTAATCCGTGACTGGACATTGCACGCCACACAGTTACCCGTTGAGGGTGAAGAGACTTCTCGATCGCGATATGCAGATTCTCATTTCCCCAAATCTGCCAATTCCGCTTATTGAGGAACCCATCCAAATGAAAATGGGCTTCGTCGCTAAACCAAACCATACAGCGCGTACTAATTCTTATCACGCCGCGCAGCCAACCGTGCAATTTGAACGTCAAATGCAAACGGCTCGGAAGGTATGACGATTTTATTTTACGTAGTTTAATAACTGTTACACTGTACGTAGCATATGTCTGAGTTAACAAATCTCTTGCACAGTTTCAAAGCGTTACATGGCGACTGAGGCTACTTAACCTTAATCGTATGCCAGACATATAGAAGAACACGATACAAGAATTGCAAACCTCTGATTTCATCTTCGTATGTCGACGGAAGTAACGCTGTGTAGATAATCTGAGCACAGATATATTGAGCAGAAAACGAATACTGTGCAACCGGCCGTCAGTCAGTGTTTGAAGACAGGTTTCTCAGCAACTCACTGCATTTTCTACTATAGTCAATAATGAAATTGCAGCATTGTTTGGATAACTTTCCTGAACGGTAGGAATTTTTACTTAGAAGAAGAGTGCATCTACATCTACATCTACATCTACATATATACTCCGAAAGCCACCGTACGGTGCGTCGCGGAGTGTGCCCTGTACTACAACTAGTCGTTTCCTTACCTGTTCCACTCGCAGATATACCGAGAAAAAAGCGACTATCTGTATGCCACCGTATGAGCCCTAATTTTTTGTATCTGATCTCCGTGGTCCCTACGCGAAATGTATGTTGGTCAGTAGCATCGTCACGCAGTCACATTCAAACGCCGGTTCTCTAAAGTTTCTCAGTAGTGTTCTTCGAAATGAATGTCTTCTTCTCTCCAGGAATTCCACACATCCGTAAGCCTTGCATGCTGATAGACCCTACCGGTAACAAATCTATCAGTTCGTCTCTGCACTGCTTCTATGTCTTCTTTCAATGCAACCCGGTGCGGATCCCAAACAGTCGAGCAGTGCTCAAGAGTAGATCGCACGAGCGTCGTACATGCAGTCTCTTTTACAGATGAACCACACTTTCCTAAATTTTTCCCAATAAACCGCAGTGGAACATTCGCCTTCCTTACCACAGTCCACAAGTGCTCGTCCCATTTCATACCGCTTCGCAACGATACGCCCAGATATTTAAAATTCGTGACTGTGTCGAGCAGAACACTACTAATGCTGTATCCGAACATTACAGGTTTGTTTTTCCTACACAATAGCATAAACCTACGGTTTTCTACATTAATAGCCAGCTGCCATTCATCTCACCAACTAGGAATTTTGTCTAGATCATCATGTATGAACCTACAGTCACATACCTTCGATACTTTCCTGTACATTTCAGCTTAATCAGCGAACAACTGCAGATTGCTGCCCACCCTGTCTGCCTGATCATTTATGTATATACAAAATATACGATTCTGTTCGTTGCACATGGAAACGGTTGTGGATGGTAGGATACACTCAGGGCCTGAAGAAGACACCACGTGGTTTTGGAACTGGTAGCATGTATTAAGAAGAATAAACGAGGTTAGTTTTGTCATCATTAACCAAATACAACACTTAATTTTGTCTCCTACCAACTGGGGGCACCATTGAAGGAGACTCAGTTGGGACACTGGAAAGCTGTCGGCGCAGAGGACGAGACAGCTAACGTTGACGTGGTGCGACTTTTGTGACTTCACTTCCTGCTGTTTCAGGCTGAGGAACCATTTCGCCATGGAAACATAAAATAAGTTCTGCGATATGTCGGAGACTTGACACCCAAAGCAGAATCCAATTGGAATCAAGAATGCTCCCAACGTTACAAGCAGAAAACTCGAGGCAGGAAAAAGCACGACACCAATATTGTCTTGTTAGGTAGAAGCCCGTATTCAGTGGGTTTTATGTTATAGTTTATACCCCATGGATATATGCTGTTTCAATGCACCAGCACATTGAATGTCTCGAGAACGAATCGTTACTGGTGCGACATGTTGCTTGTAAAACTAGGGGAAGCATCATATTGCTAGTTGAAGAATTTACCAATTTACTTATTATCGCGTTATAGCTCACGTGTTATCAGAGTAAGCTGTTTCAAGTCAACGGCACGTTAAAAAAAAAATGGTTCAAATGGCTCTCAGCACTATGGGACTCAACTGCTGTGGTCATCAGTTCCCTAGAACTTAGTACTACTTAAACCTAACTAACCTAAGGACATCACACACATCCATGCCCGAGGCAGGATTCGAACCTGCGACCGTAGCAGTCGCACGGTCCCGGACTGCGCGCCTAGAACCGCGAGACCACCGCGGCCGGCGGCACGTTAAAAGCGTGTCATTCTTGATTGGATTGTTTGTAACTAAAAGTAAATTAATAACATACTGCTATAAAACTCTGTAGAAGACTATAAGATACAATCCATAGACTTTTTAACGAAGGTTCGGCCTAGCTTACTGTGTAGAGGCACTACGTTACAGTTCAGAGATTAGGTCGTTGTAGGGTTAGAGTCCTTTTTTAACCAATTTTTTTTTCTTCGCCTTCACGTTTTCCAAAAGGTTGTGTGACGTTCCTACGAAGTTAATATAAATGATTTCTGTAATACTTAACGTTATGTAGATATAAGTGCGTTCTTCGGTCAGGAGTGAGTTTGTTCGATCTGGTGAAGTTAGTAAGCTGATGTCCTCACTGACATGGACAAGTATCTTTACTTTTGTCTTATTAAATGTTCACTGATAACGAAGTTTTTATGTATGTATACCACAGACAGAACAACACGACCAGCATATGGACTAGTGCGAAAACGTGCGTTTTAATGGAGCTAAACAAGGAATCCCACGACCGTCTATATTTGTATGATTTTCAGACAAAATAAAGCTGACGCTGGAGAGCGCCGAGAGCGCAAAATCACGTTAATTACCTCATGCCGTATGTCGATGGCGCTGTGTCTCGTGACGTAGGACATCCCTTGCGTGTACGTCAACGTTAGCTGCCTCGTCCCGTGTGCCGACGGCTTAACTGATCAGACCCCAAATCCCAGCTCGTTTTCGCCTGAAGGCTGCGGCTAGTGGCAGATTGATGGCATCTGCCTGTCCAGCGCCGGCTGTTGCTTCCCTCCTACGCGTCACCGCGAGTGGAGAGCCGAAGAAGAACAAATTCTGTTAGAAACGTTTTTGCAGTAAAGGTTTCTGTCGAGTGGCTTGTGTGACTGCAGCTAACCGTTGTTTAAATTGCCACGTATCATTCTGTCGGTCTATATAGTTGCAGGATTGTTTGCCCTTTGTGGCGTTTTCGTGGTGGTTACTGCTTCACTGCCAGTACGAAGGAAAAACATTGTTTAATAAGTTGTTAAATCCTGGGGTTCTGTAACTGTCTATTATTACTGAATTTCACAAGGTGTTTTTATATAAGATTAGTGGCTCCTCTACTGATATTCATAACCTAATGGAGACATATTTTTCGGTTCATAAATTTGAGAGCTCCTTATTACCTGTTTTGTATATAGCTTTTTTTGTGCACACTTTATCTAGTTGAATGTTTTTTAAGAATTTTCCAAGTGTTGGAGCACCCCTGTATGGCAAATTTAATGCGCGGAACACTTAGTGACCGTGGCTGGTTGCTTACTGCATAAGCGGCAGTCAAATGAAAACAAGACAAATGGGAAAAAAATTTGCCAGATTTGAGTAGGACTCACGCTTTAAGGGTGCTGTACAAACTTAATTGGCTGTACAGATAGTTCGTTCATCCCAGGAATCGAGAATCTTGATTATTTTTGCCTGTTATCGACTTACTGGCAAGATATCAGTCCTGGGAATTCCAAGATTTTAAGTTTCAAGTCAAACAACAAATGACAAAAGAAATGATTATTTCGTGTGACATAATTACAAATTAACTCTTTTTCTGATTAATCCTTTACTTTTACTTTGAAACGCTTCTTCCAAATTTCATGATTCTAGTTCAACGAGAAGTATTCTTTAGGTTTTAATGAGTTTGCGTTTATCAAAATATGTCGTATAAATAGCAGTATCTTTTGATGACATTGACTTACAAGGGAAACTCTCACTCTGATTTAGTCGTAAAAAGATCCAGTGGACAGCCCATCAAATCCTGAAAACAGACCAAGCATAAAAACAGGATGGTGGTATACTGAAATTTGAAAAAAGAATCAAAATAGGAACAGTGAACGATCCATGCTCAAGATGTGCAACGTCGAGCGAATCTGAACCGCGACGGCGTTGTGCTTATGTGGTCACAGTGTTGCACTGCAAAGGGTGATATCTGTGTTCAAATCTCCTTTGCGCCTATATTCATTTTTTTCATAAATTAATGAACTGTCCTCCCGTCGTTGATGTGTCAGTTCGTTGTATTCATATATGTGTCTGTGTCGTGGTGTAAGCCCGTTTGTAAAAGCGAGGTGTAACGAACTTCCAGGCGTACGTACCTCCCGTTTGTTCTACTCAAGTACCGCATCTTATTGCTCTTCGGTCCGTTTTGAAAGTTTTCACTCTTGAAGTCCTTTGTTGTAGTGTAGTTCACACGCGTCTATTAGTTGTTTTCTCTTCTGTGAGAGGTCTGTGCAGCATCTCGCCTGCTCTCACTATTCATCACATTCACTTGCGACGTTAATATAATCTTAGCACATGACACATATTCTGTAACCAATGTATAGTACGACAATTTTTAAAGCTACAGAAGGTGAACAGAAACGGGAGTGAGCGGACGGAGAGTTCATAATTTCTTGAAGAAAATGTGACACAAGGGAGGTTTGAATATGGATCTCCCGCTCTGCAGTCCAATACCGTGATCACACAATCACGACACCGTGGCTGGCTCTGAGCACTATGGGACATAACTGCTGAGGTCATCATTCCCCTAGAACTTAGAACTACTTAAACCTAACTAACCTAAGGACATCACACACATCCATGCCCGAGGCAGGATTCGAACCTGCCACCGTAGCGGTCACGCGGTTCCAAACTGACTCGCTTAGAACCGCACGGCCACACCGGCCGGCCCACGACACCGTGGTTCTTGTAATTCACTCGATGTTGCACATCTTGAACTTGGACCGTTCAATGTTTCTAATTCGCTTCTTTTTTCATAGTTCAGTCCCCGTTCTTCCTGTTCTCATGCTTGATCTGTGTTCAGTTTTTTCACTGGGCCATTTTAGCGCTAAATCTGAGGGAGATGCGATAGGAGGTTTCGCTTGTTAGAAGCTTAACTGTTTACGCCGTCAAGGAACCATCTACATAAGTATGTGACATGATTATACACGTCTATTTGTTCTTGAGAAATGAATCTTAACAAACAGACAGACAAACTGACTGCAAACTGATTCTATAAGAGTTCATTTTTACCGATTAATTTACGGAGATCCATAAAGTCTCTAAACCATTTACTATTACAAAAGTGATTCCCATAGCAGTTAATGCCTTTATCCCATTGTGAGACTAAACAGTCAAGGCCGTCATGGAAAACTGTTTGCGACTGCCAACGGAGCCATGACGGTACTCAAGTGTACGCCTCTGCGTCCGAAGCAAATTAGTGGCCAAAAAACTCTTTCTAAATATGAAGATCGCATGGAGAAAGATCTGGACTCGAAGGAGGATGTGTAACGGCTTCCCAGCGTAGTCGACAGAACATTTCCTAACATGTGGACGTGGCATTATCCTGCAACAGAATTATGTCACCCGTCGACATTTCTCGGCGTTTGAACTTCATAGCGAGATTCAATTATTGCCAAGTGTACATGCACGTTAATTTTGGCGCCATATTCCAGAACGTCAATGGGGAGCGGGTCCTTGCAGCCAAAGAAAAAGAGCATCATGAATTTCTCTGAGCTGGAGTGCCTGTTGTTGCCTAAGATGCAGAAGATTCGCTGCGAAGCACTTACACATCCTACATACAGTTGCGAACGCTCTCGATGCCGTTTCCTTATTTTCTGAGCCCTACGGACGAAGAGGTGCACGACTGGGAACAGTCGTGGTTCTCTAGGAGATCGCAGACGTTTTTACATGAAGGCATTGAATATCTTGTCTCACAGTGAGATGAATATGTTAACAGTTATGCCGATTACTTCTGAAATAATAAATGGTTTACTTACTTCTTTTCGATCTGTCTCGTTTTCATTTGACTGCGCCTAAAATATTTGTGCATTAGCGAACTTTTCGCAAATTTATTCTTGTTGTGCTGGAGCCCATGATGTATGTGAATGTATTTATGACTGAAGACTTACGGCGATAACGTTTTGTACATTCTGTCGTTTCTATGCAGCATTGGCGTCAAAAAATATGGTTTTTTGATTTATTTATTTTCCTCGGTTTGGCTATTCGACTCCCAGCTATGTACTCTTCCCGGGTGTTACTTGATTTAAACAATACTGTCAGAAACAAACTGATACTACAATATCGCGATCGGGTGTCACCAATGTGAATCGGGTGTCACCAATGTGAACAGGCCGTTTAGCACGTAAAACAATATAAAGCCAAATACGCAAATTAGCACTTGCGGAGTTTAAGCAGTTATTTTCATACCGTACTAGTGAGCGTTAATATCAATGCATAACTCCCACAATGCTGTCTCGGACAATATACTAAAAGAGGATTTGCCGACACTGGAACTGTATACCTGCACCTACATCAACATCTATACTCTGCAAGCTACCTTACGATGTGTGGCGGAGGGTTCTCCTTGCACTAATATTTATAACTCCTTCCTTCTCAGTTTGCATCCGTGTATGGTACACCGATCTAGGTGTCGCAGTGGTTAGCACTCTGCAGTCGCATTCGCCATTCAAACCCGAGTCCGGGAATCACGAATTAGGTTTTCCGTGATTTCCCTACATTGCATCAGGCAAATGCCGTGTTGGTACCTTAGAAAGGGCATGGCCGACTTCCTTCCGCATCTTTAAATAATCTGATGGGACCGAAGACCTCGCTGTCTGGTTCCTCCTCGGAATCAACGAACCAAACGTGTGTGATGCATGGGGAAAGAAAGTGTCGCAATGATCTTTTCACGAGACATTAATCTGCTGCCCTATTTGTCTTGAAACGTACAACTAAGTTATGGACGATATGTCCTTGTCACTACTTAGTGTGGCATGAAAGGAAGTGAGAAGGTGGAACCTGATACCAGCTCATACTGTACTTCTTCCGCCTAGTAACCTGAGACCACGTCATGCCGTGCCCCGCAACATTGGAGTGCCTTGCAAACCTCTGCTTTGGTTGCAGATTTTTTTTTTTTTTTGTCATCAGTCTACTGACTGGTTTGATGCGGCCCGCGACGAATTCCTTTCCTGTGCTAACCCCTTCATCTCAGAGTAGCACTTGCAACTTACGTCCTCAATTATTTGCTTGACGTATTCCAATCTCTGTCTTCCTGACCCAACCCGATGCGAAAGCGAAGGGTGCGTGGCACAGGGGGAGCTGTGTCGAGGGACCAAACACCAGTCCCTTTCTGCTCGCAGGGCACAGACCAGCAGGTGCTCTGCATGCCGGCGACCTCGTTTGTTGGCGTGGGATCACGGCGCGAGTCAGCAAGGGTGCTTCGCCGCGCCCCTGGGTAACCGGGGCGTGTTCTGCCAAACCCAGGAGGTGGTGACATCGCCTGGGCTAGGTTAGATGGGCCCAGACCGCCGAACGACTGGGGGCCGACCCACCACCTGAGTAGGAGTGGGTCCTTGGCCTTCAGGTGGAAGCTCGGGCAAGTAGGCGGCGAAGGGCGAGGGGTGCATCCGCCTCTCCGGAGTGCGGGGTGCAGTTGCCGAGGAGCGTCGTGTGAAATCGTCGATGACGAGGCCATCGATGGGGCCCAGTGCGCTGGCGACACCGCGCTGAACCCGGCAGCTCTGGAGTGCCCTTGACCTAGGGGCGGGGTCGGTGGGCGAGCTGCAGAAGTCCCCCCCCCCCCCCCCCATGCCAGAGGAGCCGGTCCGGAGCAAGAGACGGGCTCCCACCCCCCTTTTTATCACTCGTTCAAATATGGAGACATCAGAGACGAGTGATTCGAGTGCGCTATTTCGAGCTTCTGTGATGCCTGTACCTGCTCCTCAGGACGAGACGGGACAGGCAAACGAAGAAAACGTTTTGAAAAGACACACAAGAATTACTTTGCTCCTTGAGCAAAATATTAAAAACGGTAAAATCAGCCAGGCGGCACTAACAACAATCAAGAATGAGTTGGCGGGGTGGGCCATAGCCAACGCCAAGCTCGAGGGCCGTGTTGAGGAATTAGAGAAGGAAAATGAAAGATTGCGAAAACAACCGGCTAAGACCTGGGCGGGAGTGGTCGCACAAGCGCCACCAAAGCCACAAACAACTAGGGACACGATTGCAAAAGTAACAAAAAGAGCAGACACAACGGTCTTCCTAAGGACCTTACCCGGTCAGGACACCAATGTGAGAAAAATACAGGAACTGCTCACCACTACAATAAATCCAATAAAAGACAAGATCAAAATAAATAAGATTAAACCAAGTAGGAATTCTGTAATTGTAGAAGTAGCCTCTGAAGAGGGCAAAGCTAAATTACTAAACAATGCTAAACTAAACTCGGTGGTCAAATGCGAGCCACCGAGGAAAAGAAACCCGTTGGTCATCCTATATGATGTACCAACAATTATGACAAACGAGGAGATACATGAAACCATTAGGGCACAAAACTTCGAGGAAATGACAGAAGACGAATTCAAAGAAAACTTTAAACAGATTTAAAACAGGGCCTCGGGACCGTGACGTGGTTCACCACGTCGCTGAGAACTCTGCTCAAATGTGGAAGAAAATAACTACAATGGGCAAACTCTATATTGGCTTTCACGCCACAAACACACACGATTATCTTGTGGTATCGCGTTGCCACAACTGCGAAGATCTCGACCACGTTCTGAGGCACTGTACCAGGGGGTCGGCCTGCTCAAAATGTGGTGAGGATGGACATGTGCGTAAAGATTGTAGGGCTGCAACAGTCTGCATCCCTTGTAAAAGAAGGGGCAAAAAACCTTGCGGCGCCACTGGGCGAAACTGCCCCACCTACAGACTTCTAGAGCAAAGGCTAATCTCGAGGATAGACTATGGCTGAACAAGCCAAAGTGAACAGGATGCCCAAAAGAAAATCCCCGAGCAAAAGGAGGAGGGATGCCATGAGAACAAGTGCCTTTAAGATATTTTTGAGATCGCTCACTGACGCCTCAGTCATCACCAATGATGCGAGTACTCAAACGGAATCCACCACAACTGACAGAGGAACTCAAACTGATCCTCTTACAGTCAAGTCTCCCTCCTCCCAAAGCCGGGGGACAACGCCGACTAAAGATCAACGGTAGTGGCATCCTGCAACAGAGACGGTGGCAATCCCAACGAAAGAGAGCAGAAACATAAACCAACCACTCCAGGAAAATAAAATAACTAGCTCTAGTGAACTAAACACGAAAGATCCTGTCGTGAGATTGCCACCCATCGACCCAGTCAGAGTCTACCCAAACCTCGAATTTACTATGCAATTAGCAAGATTAGAGCAGCCGACTACCCTGACCACTGCCTTAAGACACGTGGTCCGGGTGGGACATGAATATGGTAGGAGAGTCACCTTCTCGGTAATGGAGGCGGTAGACAGAATCCAACTTAAGTCAGTGAATCTCCCCACCGACTTCGGAGCCCTGTGGGACTTACTCAAGAAAGTTTTTGAAAGACGTGGCGAAAAATTTGACTTGAACGATATATATGAACAAGCAGTTTTAGCAAATGGACATATCACGTTTGACTGGAACAAGACTTGGCCAAATGACAGAATACATACATATTTTCAATAAAAAAACTAAATGACAAAAATGACCATTGGACAACTTAACGCCCACAACAGCAGACTTGTGATGCAGGAGCTACGTAAGGAGGTGGAGGAGAGGAGACTGGATCTGATCTGTCTGCAGGAGCCGTACTCCCTAAGTGGAAACTAGCTTTCACAGCCGCGACATGGCAAGTTATAAGCAGAGAAGAAGACCCAAGATCGGCAATAATTATAACAAACAAAATCCTAAGAGCCATAGTTCTGACACAATTCACAACCAGCCACTGCAACGTCGTGGAGCTGCAATCTCCATCCGGTAACATTATCCTCATCAATATGTACTTTCAGTATGGAGATGACATCGAAAGACACCTGGCACACCTCACCACAGTTATCACGGCGTTGCGGGGGCGAAAAGTAATTATAACTGCCGACATAAATGCTAAATCCCCCCTATGGTACAGTGGCACCAGGGACCCAAACGGAGAGAAGGCAGAAGAGGTCATCATGGCCTCGCAGCTAGTGGTGGTAAATAAGCCTGGAAACCCTCCGACCTATGTGGCAGGAGGTGACCAAGGCACAAACATTGATGCGACCTTGGCTATGCCTAACGCGGCGTACCTAATTCAGCAGTGGGAAGTGGTAGAGAACGCCACCACTAGTGACCACAATCTCATTACTTTCAGTGTGGGAGACAGGGAGAGCTGCTGGGCCATGGGGTGGGAGGTGCAATATAATTACAAAAGAGCCGACTGGGAGAAACTTGCTAGGGAGTGCGACATTCCTGCACTACCAGAAGGTGACGGACACCTGGACTATGACATTGACAACAGAGCTGAGGAACTGATGATGACAATAACTCGAGCGGTGAAGGCTGCTGTACCTACTAGGAGGAAGGCCATAGCGGCCTCTCCGTCACCATGGTCAGCTGAACTAGAGGAGATGCGCCGGTCTGTCAGAAGGCTCAGGAGGCACTAGCAGCGCAGTGTCGTCTGGCTAGAAAGACAAAGACGGCTGCAACTATACTGGGAAGCGAAAGAAAACTTCCACAGACACCTACGTGAGGTAAGATCCAAAAGTTGGGAACACTTTGTTCTAAACCAACTTGCTCTAGACCCCTGGGGAGTTCCCCACAAGCTTGTCTGGGAAAAAATCCGCTCTCTGATGGAGCTCTCAACCGTCAGGCGTGGGGATGGGATGACGGAGTCTTGGCAGGAAACTGCTGAGGTCCTTCTCCAGTCCCTGCTGCCTGGTGACACAGCGGATGGAGAGACAGACGAATAACAGCAGCTGCGAGAGAACTATAACAGCAATGAATATGGAAACGATACGGCAGTCTACCCTTTCTCTGAAGAGGAGGTAGCTGCCCATATAAAATCCCTGAAGATAGGGAAAGCTCCCGGGCCAGATGGCATTGTGGCGGAGGTGGTGCAATTTCTGGCTCCCCAGATAGTCGCCCCTCTAACTCATCTTTATAACGAATGTCTTAGGCAGCAGAAGTTCCCTCGAATTTGGAAGAGGGCGAACGTAGTGATCATCAAGAAAGGAGCTGACAAAGACCCAGCAGAAACAAAATCCTACCGGCCAATCTGCCTGCTTGATCTGCTTGGGAAGGTTCTGGAGAGACTGCTGGCTGACAGACTGGCTGCGCACCGAGTGCTGTGCGGGATGAGCAGCAGGCAATTCGGCTTCAGGCCTGGGCGTTCGGCATCTGATGCAATCGCCCTGGCGGCTGAGGTCTGTGGCTCTACCCCGTACAAGTACGTTGTCGGCATCATGGCGGACATAAGTGGCGCCTTCGACAACCTGTGGTGGCCTTCGCTCTTCTCCTGTTTACGGGAGAAGGAGTGTCCAGGGCCGTTATATGGGTGTCTGAGGAGCTATTGTGAGGATCGGGAGGTCTGGCTATCATCCCCTAGCACAAGGGTAAGAAAAATAATCACTAAGGGATGTCCCCAGGGCTCTGTACTAGGTCCCCTGTTTTGGGACATCCACATGGAACCTCTACTAGACAAACTACAGCAAAGTGATGAAGTGCTAGAGGTGATAGCCTACGCCGATGACCTCCTCCTACTGGTTGGCAGCTGAAGCCGAAAGGCATAGAGCCTAAAATAGAACAAGCAATAGAAACAGTACAACTTTGGTGCCGGAATACTAAGATGACAATTTCACCAACTAAGTCCACATACCTCCTTCTAAAGGGACAACTAGTCAGAAATCCAACAGTCAGGATAGAGGGCTCACCAGTTCTCAGACGACGTGAGACTCGATATCTGGGCATCATCATTGATGAGAGGTGGTCATTTGGCAGACACATTGAAACCGTAACACAAAGAGCCTTACAAGTACTCAACAACCTCATCTCCATTGGACACAAACGTTTCCACCTTCCACCACATCTCATCAAACTATATCATAATAGTATACTCACCTCCATAGTGGGTTACGGTTCTGGAGTCTGGGCACACAGGCTCACGAGGGTGGTGCCCACCATGACAGTGAGAAGAGTGCAGAGGAACATGATTATGAGATCAATGGGGGCTTACAGGACCACACCAGGAGGAGCTCTATTAGTCATAATGGGACTCTGCCCCTTAGATATTAATATTCGAGAGCAGGCCGCTTGGTACTGGGTAAAAAAGGGGAACTTGGATAAAATAGAGGAAATTCTAGGAAGTAGGATTGAAAATAAAGTTGAGATCAGGTTAAGAGGGGATCAGCTGTGGCAACATTCATGGGAAAGCGAAGAAACAGGGCGCAGAACGTTTGACCTATTACCTATGTCAGGGAAAGAATGGGAATGACATATTTCGAACCAACCAGGGGACTGATTCACTTTCTCACTGGACATGGACCCTATCCGACATACTTATGTCGGTTCAGGAAAAAGGCGACACCCACGTGTGACTGTGGTGTTCCGGAGGGTACTCCTGACCATGTAGTCTACGAGTGCCCCCTTTTCAATGATGTGGCCTCTGTGTTACGAGACCAACTACCCCACAATGACACATTCAGACTGTTGAGACAACGCGACACCTTCCAGATTGTCAACGAACTGGCTAACGCGGTATCACAGAAAGTCTTAAGGGACTACCTGCGAGAACCAAACTAGAACCTTACAAAGACCCTTTAAACACCGATGAAGTCTAGTACCCTATTCCCAAACCGCCTGAGCGCGGAAAGGCCGACTTCTTGAGTCTAGAATCCGCCGCGCTTTGGGTCTAGGGGGAGTGGGGTGCAGTTATACACCGATTTAGACAACGCACCCAATCTTGACCTTAGGATAAGTTAAGTTGTAGGACCTAGTTTATAGATTTTATTCATAGGAACCTGCAGCGACTAACACCATGGCCTGCCCAGTGTCAGGGGCACGCTCATTGGGGTTAGCTCAATGAGCAAGGCCTTATAGTAGGTTTATATTTTCAGCTGACACATTTGTAACGCTGCAGGCTTTAGTGACTAGTCCATAGTTAGTTAGCTTACCACTTAGCACTTAATAACATATTACTTTGCCCATTGTAGTTCCCATATAGTGCTCTTACTAACTAGTTACTAAATCATACGTAGAATAGCTGCAATAAAATGTATAAATGTAGAAGTATTACGGCCCACTAATCACATAAGGTAGTGGGCTACATTGTATAATTAATAAGCTTTTGGAAATAAAGATTTTTTTTTTTTAAATGTCTGTCTTCCCCTACAGTTTTTGTCCTCTACAGCTCCCTCTAGTACCAGGGAAGTCATTCCCTAGTGTCTTAGCAGATGTCCTATCATCCTGTCCCTTCTCCTTATCAGTGTCTTCCACATATTCCTTTCCTCTCCGATTCTGCATAGAACCTCCTCATTCCTTATTTTATCAGTCCACCTAATTTTCAACATTCGTCTGTAGCACCACATCTCAAATGCTTCGATTCTCTTCTGTTCCGGTTTTCCCACAGTCCATGTTTCACTATCATACAATGCTGTACTCCAGACGTACATCCTCAGAAATTTCTTCCTCAAATTAAGGCCGGCATTTGATATTAGTAGACTTCTCTTGGCCAGAAATGCCTTCTTTGCTATAGCGAGTCTGCTTTTGATGTCCTCCTTGCTCCGTCCGTCATTGGTTATTTTACTGCCTAGGTAGCAGAATTCCTTAACTTCATTGACTTCGTGACCATCAATCCTGATGTTAAGTTTCTCGCTGTTCTCATTTCTACTACTTCTCATTACCTTCGTCTTTCTCCGATTTACTCTCAAACCATACTGTGTACTCATTAGACTGTTCATTCCATTCAGCAGATCATTTAATTCTTCTTCACTTTCACTCAGTATAGCAATGTCATCAGCGAAACGTATCATTGATATCCTTTCACCTTGTATTTTAATTCCACTCCTGAACCTTTCATTTCCATCATTGCTTCCTCGATGTACGGATTGAAGAGTAGGGGCGAAAGGCTACAGCCTTGTCCCACACCCTTCTTAATACGAGCACTTCGTTCTTGATCGTCCACTCTTATTATTCCCTCTTGGTTGTTGTACATATTGTATACGACCCGTCTCTCCCTATAGCTTACCCCTACTTTTTTAAGAATCTCGAACAGTTTGCACCATTTTGTATTGTCGAACGCTTTTTCCAAGTCGACAAATCCTATGAAAGCGTCTTGATTTTTCTTTACCCTTGCTTTCATTATTAGCCGTAACGTCAGAATTGCCTCTTTCGTCCCTTTACTTTTCCTAAAGCCAAACTGATCTTCACCCAGCGCATTCTCAATTTTCTTTTCCATTCTTCTGTATATTATTCTTGTAAGCAGCTTCGATGCATGAGCTGTTAAGCTGATTGTGCGATAATTCTCGCACTTGTCAGCTCTTGCCGTCTTCGGAATTGTGTGGATGCTGCTTTTCCGAAAGTCAGATGGTATGTCGCCAGACTCATATATTCTACACACCAACGTGAATAGTCGTTTTGTTGCCACTTCCCCCAATGATTAATAACAGAATTTAGCAAGGAAAAGATTAGTGCAGCTATAAATATAAATTTTATTGCTTCATCTATATAAATTGGTGGGGGGGGGGGGAGGGAGGGGAGGGGAGGAGAGGGTGTGTGGGTGTCTGGGTGCGTGGTCGTGTGAAGATGAAGCGAGATGCAAGTTGCCGATAGGAGTGGGACTGCAGCGAGTAATGGGCAGGGGTAATGGAGGGAGGTCTGGGACGTCCAGCGAGCCTTTGGCGGCGTCCGCTATCTGGGTGGTTATTTGTCACGGTGTCCGCGGCGCTATCAGGCGGAGACGCCGTAGAGGACGCCCTGTCTCCTTCATGGGTGCCGCCCAGAATAACCGGCGTGACCGACAGCAGGCAAGAGCTTGTTCCCGTTTCACGCAAGGAGCGAGTCGCCTTCCAATTTTTAGCGTTTTCGTGCTTCATCAAAGTCCATTCGACAACCATCCGAACGCCGATCTTCTCGAACCGTTGAGTCATCCAGCCGATGCCAGTTGCCCTCTTGCAGGCGTCTAGGACCACTTGGCAGCTGTTCTCCATAAAAGCACATTTTAAAAAAATTCTGAGTTAACGTGGGCGGATGCTGCTGAGGGTGTTGCTGGTTGGGGAGCCTCAGAGAGACCCTTTGCCATTTTCTTCACAGGTCGCACCCCACTGTGATCATGCCACAGCAGGGCGTCAAATAGGAAGGCTGAAATGGCAGAAGTAGCATCTGATGCTTCGGACAGCGTTCACATTTCATCGAATGGTTTTGAACGGTCAGCTTGGAACCACTGATCACGAGAGCAATACTTGCGGTTCCGCTTCACTCGAAATACGTGAATCACATTCAGTGAGGCTGCAGCGTCACAAAGTCCTTAGAGAGCGACTGAAGCCTCCTGGGGTGTCAGCGGCGTCACAGGCTGTCAAGGACGTTTTCCTGAAGCTCATAATACTGGGAACAGTCGTTTCCGACAGCGACATGAGCCGGAACCAACGCCCCAAGGAAAGGTGTGGTTTCATTGACGCCATTTGTCCCACCCCGTGAAGGCGATTCGTTTCGATAGCGAGTGGCGGTGTGTCTGAAATGGTTTCCTTGACCACTCATAAGGAAGCCGCTTGATTTCAACGCTGGTCGTCGCGGTTCTGACTTCCGTCGCTGAGGCGTCGCAAGGATGACTGAGATGTGGTAGAAGGGCCTGTAACGACCTTTCTATCGTGTGACACGTCCACGGTGTCATCGGCAGAGCTGTGGTGAAATACTGGCCGGTGTGGCCGAGAAGTTCAAGGCGCTTCAGTGTGGAACCGCGCGACTGCTATGGTCGCAGATTCAAATCCTGCCTCGGGCATGGATGTGTGTCATGTCCTTAGGTTAGTTAGGTTTAAGTAGTTCTAAGTTCTAGGGGACTGATGACCTCAGATGTTAATTCCCATAGTGCTCAGAGGCATTTGACCCATTTGTGGTGAAAGTCTGTCTCAGTGCGACATCATTAATCCATCTTACACATGGACTTCTGAGCTCCGGCCTTTCTTCGGGGCTCAGTTCGAAGCTGGACTCCTCCTCATTCAAGATGATTCTGTTCCACTAAATGAGATTCCAGGCCCCGGTGATCCGCGAAGTATCTGGTAACGACCCAGACAGCGGTGGAATACCAACATGTCACCCAGCATAGGGCCAGACAGTCAGAAGTGATGGTCTGAGGTGGTCCTTCATTTTATACATGGACGTCTTTGATTGTTATCCGCGACCCCCTCACAGCACAAAGTCGACAATATTCTACGCCCCGTTTTGTTGCCCTTCATGGCAAGCCACCTTCGACATACATTTCAGCAAGATTACACCCTTCCACTCACCGGTAGAGCTTCTAGTGCTTGTCGGAATCCTTGCTAAACCATACATTAGTCAGCCATGTCACCGGGTTTCTCTCCATCTGAGAATATTTGGGGCGTTAGGGGAAGAGTTTTTCAATCAACTAGAGATTGTGACTATCTAACGCGCTAAGGAGTAGCAGATACAGCGACACCATTAGCAACAACGTTAGGAACGAGGCAGCGGTACAGGTAGTGGAAGAATACTCCCACCTAAGGAGCGAAATTGGACGCTATAGACGAAGGACGTAAGACATCGGAAATAGATGGCTGTAGACATAGATAGCTTTCTTAAATAAGTTTCTGTTTTTACTAAACATTGATATACAAGTGATGAAAAAATTGCTGAAGTTATGTTTCTGGAGATAATTATTCTATGGAGTTGAAACGTGAGCCTTAGGAAATCAGGAAGCGGAAAGAATCTGGAAACACTTAAAACGTGTTATGGAAGAATACTGGTAAGTATGTGGCTACTAGATGTAATAGGAAATCAAGAGGTACTGCAACTAATAAACGAGTAACGAAGGATTGTGTGTGTGTGTGTGTGTGTGTGTGTGTGTGTGTGTGTGTGTGTGTGTCAACACTGCAAGTAATAGAGCAGGTAGCTGCACGTCAGGAAATCTTTGTCTATCCAAAGAGCTCAACGCCCTTTCGCCGTTCCCGAAAGAAATAAGGATGAGAAGTAAAATTCGAGTTTTCTCCGAAATTTGACAGCTATGTTTCCCGGTTCCCAGTCAGACCGAATATTTAGCTCGGAAATCATATCACTAATGACTTGCAGTGATTCTGATATGAATTCCAAGAACTAGGACCGAGTGAGGTGGCGCAGTGGTTAGACACTGGACTCGCATTCGGGAGGACGACGGTTCAATCCCGCGTCCGGCCATCCTGATTTGGGTTTTCCGTGATTTCCCTAAATCACTCCAGGCAAGTGCCGGGATGGTTCCTCTGAAAGGACACGGCCGACGTCCTTCCCCATCCTTTCCTAATCCGATGAGACCGATGACCACGCTGTCTGGTCTCCTTCTCCAACCAACCAACCAACCAACCAACCAAGAACTAGAAATCTATAAAAAATTATAGTGAATCAAACTGAAAATATTATCGCTCCGTCTTTGGTTGCTTATGTTATTAGTTCTCTAGTTTGTTATTAATGACACGGTAAAATTATGTTTGACGCTCGGAATAGTAACAATGTTGAGAACGACGACATCCTAAGAGATTCATGGCGAAATCTTCATAGTACTGAGGTATGGCTAAGTATCCTTTCACTGCATGGATAATGACCCTTGATGATTAGCCTACAGACGTCTAACTTTATTAATACGTAAGCTGGATGTCAAATGTAAAAGAAGCAATATCATTCGACACTAATTGAACACAGATCGTCATGTCGGCCGTGTATTCCAGGGAGAAAATGATTGGTAGTTTATATTAATCACAGCTTACTACACCTACACCACTGGCGATTAAAATTGCTACACCAAGAAGAAATACAGATGATAAACGAGTATTCATACTATGTTATACTAAAACTGACATGTGATTACATTTTCACGCAATTTGGGTGCATAGATCCTGAGAAATCAGTACCCAGAACAACCACCTCTGGCCGTAATAACGGCAATCATACGCCTGGGCATTGAGTCAAACAGAGCTTGGATGGCATTTACAGGTACAGCTGCCCATGCAGCTTCAACAGGATACCACAGTTCATCAAGAGTAGTGAGTGGCGTATTCTGACGAGCCAGTTGCTCGGCCACCATTGATCAGACGTTTTCAATTGGTGAGAAACATCAGTGCCAAGAACAACCTACTCTGGCCGTAATAACGGCCTTGATACACCTGGGCATTGAGTCAAACAGAGCTTGGATGGCGTACTGTGATGAGCCAGTTGCCCGCCACCATTGACCAGACGTTTTTAATTAGTGAGAGATCTGGAGAATGTGCTGGCCAGGGCAGCAGTCGAACATTTTCTGTATCCAGAAAGGCCCATACAGGACCTGCAACATGCGGTCGTGTATTATCCTGCTGAAATGTAGGGTTTCGCTGGGATCGAATGAAGGGTAGAGCCACGGGTCGTAACACATCTGAAATGTAACGTCCACTGTTCAAAGTGCCGTCAATGCGAACTAGAGGTGATCGAGACGTGTAACCAATGCCACCTCATACCATCACACGGGTGATACGCCAGTTTGGCGATGACGAATACACGCTTCCAATTTGCGTTCACCACGATGTCGCCAAACACGGATTTGACCATGATGATGCTGTACACAGAACCTGGATTCATCGGAAAAAATGACGTTTTACCATTCGTGCACCCATGTTTGTCGTTGCGTACACCATCGCAGGCGCTCCTGTCTATGATGCAGCGTCAAGGGTAACAGCAGCCATGGTCTCCGAGCTGATAGTCCATGCTGCTGCAAACGTCGTCGATTTGTTCTTCCAGGTGGTTGTTGTCTTGCAAATGTCCTTATCTGATGACTCAGGGATCGAGACGTGACTGCACGATCCGTTACAGCCATGCGCATAAGATGCCTGTCATCTCGACTGCTAGTGTTACGAGGCCGTTGGGATCCAGCTCGGCATTCCGTATTGCCCTCCTGAACCCACCGATTCCATATTCTGCTAACAGTCAGCGGATCTCGACCAGCCGCGCGGGATTAGCCGAGCGGTCTCAGGGGCTGCAGCCATGGACTGTGCGGCTGGTCCCGGCGGAGGTTCGAGTCCTCCCTCTGGCATGGGTGTGTGTGTGTGTGTTTGTCCTTAGGATAATTTAGGTTAAGTAGTGTGTAAGCTTAGGGACTGATGACCTTAGCAGTTAAGTCCCATAAGATTTCACACAATTTTTTTTTTTATCTCGACCAACGCGAGCAGCATTGTCGCGATACGATAAAACGCAATCGCGATAGGCTCCTTACACGAGGCATCACAACAACGTTTCACCAGGCAACGCTCGTCAACTGCTGTTTGTGTATGAGAAATCGATTTGAAACTTTCATCATGTCCGCACGTTGTAGGTGTCGCCACCGGCGCCAACCTTATGTGTATGATCTGAAAAGTTAATCATTTGCATATCACAGCATCTTCTTCTTGTCGGTTAAATTTCGCGTCTGTAGTACGTCATCTTCGTGGTGTAGCAATTTTAATGGCCAGTAGTGTATTACAAACGTAGAGAGGACCTATCAGAGAACTCAATACCGGAGACATATAATATGCGAACGAATAACATAGCAGGGCAGGTAAAGAAATGAAAATGTCTGTGACTGTCTGTTTAAATATTCAGTTTTTTATTGTACACCTATATATTGGCGTAATTGACGGTCAGCTTTCGTTTTCATGCCATGTCCCCATAATTCGCTTGACTTAAATGGCATTTAACTCTCTTCGGGTGTGTCCGAATAGAACATGATACAATTGTTAAACATGACAGGATGCAGGTAAGTCGGATGCGTCAACGCAGTGTATTCCGTGAAACTAATGGGAAACAATCTGAGCATCTCCTGCAACTATCAAAGTACTACACAACCTTCAGATGCATATTATCAAGATACGAAGACTTTACCGGCACTGGTATAGAATCACAATCTTTCCGCTGCTCTATTTTTCATCACTACGATAGTAATCGGCCGACATCATATTTCTCTCCACTGCCAATGTTTTCTCAATCACCACAACTTCAATATTTGTCCCCCACTGTATCCTTAACAACTTATTACCATATCTCCTTTCATTTGTTTGTTAATGGGAGCTATAGATAATAGTGCTATATTTTCGTAACATCTGCGAGACTTACATAACTAGATAAGTTTTGCCATATTAATCCTTCACCCATTATGAATCAAGACACAAAGAATTAATGACATTAGCGGCTAGTGGGCACTGAAACTTTGTGCCGAACATATATTGGGAAGTGGTTCTTCTGCTTACTACTCCGATGCTCTGACCACAGTTTCTTTTTTTCCTTTTTTTCAAAGGAACATTCCTGGTACCCAAGGAAGGGCTGGGGGCGAAGTGGGCGGGCCCTCGCCACCATGTCCCTTTCCCATTGCCTTGGAACCATGGAAAGCATTGGGAACATGGAACAGAGGTAAAATGAACATCAATAGCAGATTTTGTATTTATTTACTTTTAATTAACGTTAGTACCACCGAGAAGAGTAGGGAACCGACGTCGCGAGGAGGGGGACGCAGCAAGGCGTCAGACTCAGTCAGACTATTTACGCACTGTTTTTCGGAAAAGAAGATTCCGTTGACCAAAGCATATATCGGTTTTAAGTGTGGAATAGGACGGGATCAACTCCTCATGGAATGAACACGCCAGCTCTGGAAAGTAAATCGGAGAAAAATTGTCGGTATTTGCGATTGCTGACAACTGCAGAATGGCGTTTATCAGTGTGATAATTAGATTTTATACATTAAATAAGCATTTGAAATGAATATACGTCCAGGCAAGTATGGCTGCTAAAATCAATAAAGCTCTTTCAACTGGATGTTGTGACGACGTAAAAACAATGTTACCAGAAAGGTCCTGTAAATATGCACGTCAGTGCCTTATCTCAAGGATAAAAACGTTCTGAATGGCGTAAAAAATCATTCCCGGCTCCAATTTTGAAATGAAACCAAGAGCAGAACAATTTATTCTTGGTTTCTAGCCCAGTAATACAACAGTTTCAGTTCGTTCACGTGTAACGTCACGCCGGTTGAAACTTCGTGAAAATTTAAAGCTGTATGCCAAGCAAGATCCTTACCAGCACAACTCCTTAAAAGTTTCACAAACGGTCCTCTGCATGCCTTACTCCTGTAATAACGTAACTGTTGTAATCAGAAGCCGTCATCATATAAACTGTTATTCTTAAACTTGTGTGCCGCCAGGTACAAGTTCCATCGCTCACTTGAATTCCAACCCCACCTAGCAGTTGAACTACCACCGCTCATGTAGTTCAGACATGCCAGGGGATGCTTGCATCTGCAATTTGCCGAGCACAATGCTACGACAAGGCGAGATGCGGCCTGCTGTCAGAGCGAATCCGTGTATCGCGTTTGGAACCGAAGCGGTAACGTCACGTTGGAACCAATGCCAAGTCGTCATGGGCAATGGTTCACAAGTCGTCGGTACACCACCAGGGCCCATCATGGCGCAACGACCGAGCTGGTTTCTGTATCGGCGTGGCAGTGCCATGAAGTTCTGATGCCTGCGTGGTTCCGAACAGAAAGAGGATAACCATCTGTCCTTGGTATCTTCCGCGGTGGGTGGCATGCTTCAATAAAATCTCTCGTTAAAAGCGTCGTACCTTCCAGACCATTATGTAGATTTTGGTATACCCTCATTTTTCTGAGGATCTCAACGCTTCAATAAAATCTGGGTTTAGAAGCCGCGTCACTTCGAACAAAATACTTGAGCTTTCGATAGCTGTCCCCAGTATCGTCATCAGAGGTTAAAAATGATTGACTGCCGGGTCTGGCACAATGCTCTGCCGACATAGATACAGTGGCATGCCTGGAACCTTCCAGGTAAGGACGGAATGCTGCATGCGTGGAATGCAAGTTGGGCAGTTTCCGGGGCGGCACCGAGGTCCACGAGGAAGACAGGCAGTGGCGCGTACATGACAGCACGTGACAATGCAGGCCTGACGAGTGCCAGCAGCCGTCTCCGGTGGGGAGCGAGTGACTATTTCCGACGAGTTTAATAATTCTTGACAGCGTATTTAAATGATAAATGTTCTCAATAGCACATGCAAAATTAAGACCTTTAGCGGGTACCTTTTCAATTAGACATTCATTTTTCGTAGTCGCTGCAAGGAGGCGCGCATTCGCGTTTTGTGTGGACAAGCTGACTAGTGTGGCGTCGCGATTCGTTGCAAGACTCGTATATTTCGTGGGGCCCAGTGCCGAACCGGGTGAAGTCACATGGCGCGAGGGTCCGGCGCTACGTTTGAAACTGCCTCTCCACTTCCCTACAAGCGTCAGACCTCCATGATTGCTTTCGCTCTGTGTTCAAAGCCCGCCCCCACGGCCAACTGGGCGTGTACTCCTGGTCCTTGTTAAAGCTGTTGCTATTTATTCAAATTTCGCCCGCTTCTTTTCTATCAGAATCTCAATATAATGGTGTTCGAGCCAAAACTCTCGTATGTTTTAGCTGAAAAGTGTACCATTTATCTCATTGCGTTGTATTTTAAAGATAATTTTGCCTTTTTTAGATGTTGATTTTTGTGTCCTTCTTAGAGGACGTAAATCTGGTTAATGTAATACTGTATATTGTGTATGTCTATTGGTGTTTTCTGTCTGAAGTCTGCTAAAATCGTCGGGCTTAGTTAGATGCATTTTATGTTTAGGCTCTGAAACAAGATCTTCCGTTAGGTGTCCTTATATTCTCATGTTGATAAACGTGTTGTTACTTTATGTGTTAATTCGCGCTCGTTCTATTGTAATGTTTTGATGTCAGTGGGACGATGTATTGATACCTGATGATGCGTGTTAGGTTAAAGCATTCTGATTTTGATCGTTTTTGTTTGTAAAGTCAATCATTCCTTGGGGAAAGTGTTTTCTGCGTGGTGCCCCATGAGGGATGTTCAATATTCAGGGAGATGTCAGGAACGAACATTCCAAGCAACATTGTCTAGTAAACACGGACTCGAAAATCGATTTATCAGCGCTTCTTGATCTTCAGTACAGTGAAACAAATCTTTTCACTTGCAAGTTCTTTGCGTTCCATATTTTTAGAGGTGGTATTATTGATCAAAACAAGAAAACAATACGTACTAAACATGGGCTCTAAGGCGCACACTTTTAGAACTAAGAGAACTTGGTTATCTTTGCTCTTATGAGAGACACCTTTTCTCCTGAACAAGTGCTCATAGTCCTCAACGTAGGCATTTTAGAGCCCGTGCTCGCTACAATTTTTGCTTCGAATGATCATTCTTGTTTCATCCTGAATTTTGACGATTACTCTTTGGACACTGTGTACAGTATTATTTTATTGTACTAAGTATCAATATAATTTTCTAAACTGAGTGGTAGTTTCAAGATCGTCCTTTATCATACATGCGCTTAGTTCACATTGTTTAATATAAGTGGTTTGCATTTGCTTAAGTGTCTACGTCTACAAAACCTCTAGCCTGTTTAAACTCCACCCCTCATTTTGTGCTATGTGTAAAAGACACTTTCTTCGCTTTCTAAGGCAGTCGTTTGAAGAGATGGGTTGAGTCTGAAGTATTTAACAACCAGCCGATATAAATAATAACTACATCATGCTACATAAGTAATTCATAGGAGTCTGCAAAATAAGTTAGAAGAAACCGGGACTGTTATAGTGTCAACAAAACTGGGACCATAGAGTTCCAATCTTGTCGTCGCTGCTATAATTCTTTATGAAATAGTATCTACTGCAACAGTCACTTGTTACGAATATTTTCTTGGTAAGACGTGTTTCGGCAGCATGCTGTGATCATCAGATATATTTACAGTTACTTTTACATTGCAATTAAACTGAAGTGAGGTTACTTTCCTGTAGTGCGTGTGATAGTGAGATTATGTGTAGAAAACAACGCATATTCAAGAAGATAAATCTGTTACAGTGTCGACATTAAGTGATAGGAATGATTACCTCATTTTGTTAGTGCGTTTACTTTCATTTTTGTCGTAATTTCGTAGTCGGGCACACAGAGCACAATAAGAAGTACATCACAACTTAACAGTTTTACAATCATTTATTTACCTCCACCCAAAGAGACTTAACAGTTAACTGGTTTCTATTGTTAAAACAGTAATATGCAGTTAAGATGAAACACTTATATCTAGATGCATTTATTTCCTGGCACATATTTCGTGAGTAGTTGGTGTGAATATTTTTTTTTTTTCAGTGAAATAGGCACTGAACACTGGAGAATTTTTAAAGAAGTTAATATTATTACTTTCTTGTTTATCATTTAGTATCATGTGTACATGTACTGTGCAATGAATAAACATTTCCACTTCTTCATGTACGTCCATTTTCTGTAATATATGAAGATCATGTGCAATAACATGGAATTTGTGGCGTTTGTTTTTTATGTGGGTGGCTATTGTTGATACATTATAGTGGTTAGTGTAGTATAATAAATCAGCAACAGTCACCCACATAAAAAACACAGGCAACACATTCCATGATATTGCGGATAATCTTCATATATTACAGAAAATGGACAAGGGGCACCAAATAGACTTACGTGAATAATTGGTTGGTTGGTTGGTTCGGGGGAAGGGACCAGACAGCGAGGTCGTCGGTCTCATTGGATGAGGGAGGAATTGGGAAGGAAGACACCCGTACCCTTTCAAAGGAACCATCCCGGCATTTACCTGAAGCGATTGAGGAAAATCACGGAAAACCTAAATCAGGATGGCTGGACGTGGGTTTGAACTGTCGTTCTCTCGATAGTGAGTCCAGTGTACTAACCACTGCGCCACTTCGCTCGGTCGTGAATAATTGGAAATATTCACTCATAGCACAGTACATGGAGATGTGTTACCAAATGATAAACTTGAACGTAATTATATTAACTTCTTTAAATATTTCTCCAATTTGAATGCCTATTTCATTGAAAAAGAATTGTCTTTATCACCTACTCACTTAATATGTGCCATGACATAAATTCATCTAGATAAAAGTTTCATCTCCACTACATAATACTGTTTTAAGAATAAAAACTAGTTTATCTTAACTGTTATGACTCTTTGGGTTGATGTAAACAATTGATTGTGGAAGTGTTGTGATGTACTTCTTGCTGTGCTCCGTGTGCCAGATTACGAATTTACCAACAAAATGAGATAATGATTCCTGTCACGTAATGTAAACACTAAACCATATTTACCTTCCTGAACAGACGACTTTTTCCGCTCATAACCTCACTAACACACACAGAAAAGGAAAGCAACCTTACTTCATATTAATTACAATGTAAAAGTAACTGAGTGACGACCTACACGTGGTGTTATCAAGAGAAATCAAATGTGCATTGAAGTTGGAGGGGGAATTTTTGAAAATCAACTTTGAATGTCCTCGTTGCCTTTGCTTTGAGTTTGTTGGGGTTACGTACTAACAGCTGTATCTCTGCACAAAATAAAAAGTGGACGCATATGTATGGAATTTTTTATGCACTTCGTCTGTACTACCACCTACTAAAATATCTAATATTCCTCCTGAAACACTCTGTATATGGATATATGTGTGGTGCCTGTTCTTTCGGACATGTCCGAAAGATAATGCTTCATGGCTTCATGGCATTCTGCAACGACCTTCGGTCGCAGGGGCTGATAGAGATTTCAGAGCTGCTTGGCTGTCTGAATAAAAGTAGATGCTACGATTTTTGTAGGGTCTACTCTAATTCTCCTCCGCACACATGCTGATAGAAGATGCTATGTAATACTGTGGCCATCTTCCCTAAAGAGATTCTAGGCAGTACACCAGACCCGTTGGTTTCATCTGTTTTCGACCTGTCAGTATACCACTATATTATGTCTCCTGAACGGTGTAGTGGTTCATTCTTCCACTGCTCCCTGCTTCCAACTGTTACGTGGCAAGGTTTATTGAAACAGCTAGAAGTTATTGTATAGTTAGTCGGCATTTCTCCAGCCATCGCCATACTGATTTGGGATTCCGTATATTCTAACTATATCCAGTTATTTACAATTTTTAGCCTTTATGTCCCTGCTGCGGCCTCCATTTTAAGCCACAGGTGTAAGGCGGGCATGTCTAGCCTAATATACATCCCAAGAGTGGATGTCCTGCTAATTCCGTCTGTTTGTGAAAGCAGGCCAGTCTCTGCACTTTGCGAGACTCCCTAGCAGCCACCTTCTGTTCGACTTTGTTCATACACTCCTGGAAATTGAAATAAGAACACCGTGAATTCATTGTCCCAGGAAGGGGAAACTTTATTGACACATTCCTGGGGTCAGATACATCACATGATCACACTGACAGAACCACAGGCACATAGACACAGGCAACAGAGCATGCACAATGTCGGCACTAGTACAGTGTATATCCACCTTTCGCAGCAATGCAGGCTGCTATTCTCCCATGGAGACGATCGTAGAGATGCTGGATGTAGTTCTGTGGAACGAATTGCCATGCCATTTCCACCTGGTGCCTCAGTTGGACCAGCGTTCGTGCTGGACGTGCAGACCGCGTGAGACGACGCTTCATCCAATCCCAAACATGCTCAATGGGGGACAGATCCGGAGATCTTGCTGGCCAGGGTAGTTGACTTACACCTTCTAGAGCACGTTGGGTGGCACGGGATACATGCGGACGTGCATTGCCCTGTTGAAACAGCAAGTTCCCTTGCCGATCCAGGAATGGTAGAACGATGGGTTCGATGACGGTTTGGATGTACCGTGCACTATTCAGTGTCCCCTCGACGATCACCAGTGGTGTACGGCCAGTGTAGGAGATCGCTCCCCGCACCATGATGCCGGGTGTTGGCCCTGTGTGCCTCGGTCGTATGCAGTCCTGATTGTGGCGCTCACCTGCACGGCGCCAAACACGCATACGACCATCATTGGCACCAAGGCAGAAGCGACTCTCATCGCCGAAGACGACACGTCTCCATTCGTCCCTCCATTCACGCCTGTCGCGACACCACTGGAGGCGGGCTGCACGATGTTGGGGCGTGAGCGGAAGACGGCCTAACGATGTGCGGGACCGTAGCCCAGCTTCATGGAGACGGTTGCGAATGGTCCTCGCCGATACCCCAGGAGCAACAGTGTCCCTAATTTGCTGGGAAGTGGCGGTGCGGTCCCCTACGGCACTGCGTAGGATCCTACCGTCTTGGCGTGCATCCGTGCGTCGCTGCGGTCCGGTCCCAGGTCGACGGGCACGTGCATCTTCCGCCGACCACTGGCGACAACATCGATGTACTATGGAGACCTCACGCCCCACGTGTTGAGCAATTCGGCGGTACGTCCACCCGGCCTCCCGCATGCCCACTATACGCCCTCGCTCAAAGTCCGTCAACTGCACATACGGTTCACGTCCACGCTGTCGCGGCATGCTACCAGTGTTAAAGACTGCGATGGAGCTCCGTATGCCACGGCAAACTGGCTGACACTGACGGCGGCGGTGCACAAATGCTGCGCAGCTAGCGCCATTCGACGGCCAACACCGCGGTTCCTGGTGTGTCCGCTGTGCCGTGCGTGTGATCATTGCTTGTACAGCCCTCTCGCAGTGTCCGGAGCAAGTATGGTGGGTCTGACACACCGGTGTCAATGTGTTCTTTTTTCCATTTCCAGGAGTGTAGATTCGCGTTGCTGACCCACCATAAAAATGTGCAAATTTAGCAATGCAAGAAGATTCATAACGAAATTCAGTCAAAAATCATTCAGTGCCACACGTAAGTCAATTCAGTTATTAACAGAAGCGGAAAAACTAATCAGTAAGAAGTATGAAATTCTACAAGGTCTTCATATTTACATCCACAGGACGCTGGTACTGAATAAAGGCTGCAATAAAACGTATTGGGGGTGTGAGAATTTCCTAAAATTGCTTTACTGCCATCTAATTGTCTCCATCGAGATTAGAACCGAAATCAAACCAGACCTCCCTTGCAGCAGCAAACACCTTTCACTATGCTAGCAGACAACCCAGGCAAACAGCCCTCTATTATTACCCCAGACTTGAAGAAGCCGGTAATTTCGCAATGAAAATTGCAAAATGATCTGCAGTTTCCGTTCCACAGAGCTTTCTGGACTCAAAAACAAGAATATTCTACCTTTATTTCACCGCTTATGTGACAATCATTCGGGATGTTTATCGAAATAACAAAATTCTGTTATTAGCGAGTAAATTTAGTAGGATAATTCTGTACCACCCCAGGAAATAAACGGATACATAGCTGCCAAACGTATTCTACAATGTTTCGAATTCTCCATTAGACTCGCCACAGCCGGAAAACGTTCATTAGCCGAAGTGTTTCTTAAGCTACCTGTCAATGGGAATGCTCGCACTTCTAAAACGCGGTGGCATTAATACTGGGATCTTAATTACCACATGTATAGGCAAAATGATTTTATTTGCATTCCTATAAACGTGATTTGGATCGAAAGCATAGCTGCGAGTAATATGCTGATGTATCGACTGCAACTAGAACATTTCCAATAAAGAGTAGGGGGGTTTTTATGCGGCTCTCATTTTCTTTGTTAGGATTTCATCACCTAAATCGATAAAAATGGACCCCTATCAGTATCATGTTCTTGACCGTCTGTCTGTCTGTCTACCCAGCCATTATACCAGTTTTGCTAATTCGTAACGATCTGGGGTACTTGGTATTACTAAAACAGTTATGTTATCTCGATAAGCTGAAATTTACTTTTCTTAGTACAGTCCATACTAAGTAGCTTTTCTTCTTTCATTTGTATCTTATATTTACGTGTTGTGTTTAATACACTAACCAGCATTAATATAGTCATACACATGATTGAAAACAGTCTGAGAAAATTCGGATAGTCTGTCAATTTCACGCCTGTGCGTAGTATTTTGGTAGCATTTCGTCGCCTTGCCTGTTATGCTGTGTAACAGACTTTAAAGCTGTGTGGATCAGCATAACGAAAAGGCTAGGGGTCTCGCTCGTTTTGCCCACGACTGTACATGAATCAGCCAATAAACAAAAATTCACGTAGATGATCCCGTAAGACTGTGACGGATAAGATCATGTTACCAATTGTATTGTCGATCATATGAAGAGACAATGTCAAAATGACAACAGGGTGGGAAGACTAGACCGAGCACCTGCTGGAACTTATCGCTGCCAGAATATGAAAAGTAGAACGCCAGCTGCTTACAGGGATGGTTAAGAAGAGAGATGAAGGTGCCACACTGAAACAATGGAATAGTTTTCCGTTTCTCAGTAGGATGTATGTACAACAAAAATGAGTAGTCTATTAAACTCCGAACGTCGAGGGGAGAGCTCTTACAGCAGGCAGAACAGTTGCCAGTATTCGACATGGGGGGGGGATAGCACCCTTCGGCCCACGAAAACACTCAGCTCTTTCTTTCAGAACCTATCAATGCCACGCCATTCATTGCAGGATTCCTGTAGGGGCAGCATTCTGCTGACCGGTGTGTTCCTTGATGGAATATTTTTTCACATGCACTACCAGTGTTTGTCACCTTACACAAACACACACATAAATATTTTCTTTAATGTTGTTGCAGCCACTTGAAAGTAACAATTCTTGTTTTATTGTTATACTGTTCAGGTTTCACTGTGTATCATACCAGTCTGATATCTTTTGACGTATAAATAAGTTACTCTACTTGAAAATGGCCTATGGCCGAATTCTGAATCGTATAACAATAAAATAAGAACTATTTAAGTCAAACGGCGGTAACACCATTAAAAAAATTACCATGACTATAGTTCCTGTCAAAACAAAAATTACACACAATGAGATTTTCAACATTAACGAGGTAAACCAAACTGCACAAATGTTACGAGTAAAATATCCAATAAGGACGTTACCTCTATTTTTCGTGCGGGAGAACGGAAACTCCAAGATCATCGTCATCTGATTGGTCGTCTCTCGTCACAACCACATAGTCTTCCGTATCTTTGCTGCTACTCTCCTCATCGTCTGATAAGGAAATTACAATGTTATGACCAGATTCTTCTCTTGTAAACCTTCTTCGATGTTTGACCTTGTAATCTCTTTCCATACGTGCTTCATGACGGCGTTATTCGTGTAACAGCCTCATTTACCAGCCTCTCTGTGTCCCGCAACGTAATGTTTTCGTTTCACTCTGCCACATCTGCTTTTATTTGAGTCCAGATGAGTTCAGTTCTGTAATAACAGTGATACGGTGGAAGACGCATAACTTCGTGGCCGTAGTTCTCTGCTAATGTGTCAATCACATAATGCGTCTTCTGTGGCTTGTATCGTTTTACTAATTCCAGGAGTTCCGCTTTCCGCATATTCTGTTCAAAGCCTATTTTATTATCTTTCAACTAGCTGACTATTTCGTCACTCCATGCAGCTGCCGTTGGTGCCTTATTCAATTGTACAGAATGGTACGGCGCATTGTCCATTACAAAAACACCACCAGAACTGACGTCTGGTAGCAAACGAATAACGAACCAGTCTTTGAATGTATCTGCATTCATCTCCTCGTGGTAGTGGACAGTTTTTTTGACTGAAACGTCATCATAGCACTGGGCGCAAAACCGTTCATAGAGCCAGCATGAACTATAATTAGTGGCCATCTTTATCTTTTGTGATTCTCTTCACCATCACTGTAGAGATGTTCAATGGTTTTGCCACTCTGTCAACCATCTTACTCACTGATATGAAAGGCTCACCATTGTCCCTTTCCCATTAAAAATAAACACGCAATCTGTATATAAATTCGCGTGCTCGGGATTTCAGCGTAGCTCCTTTCCCAAAATCCCTCTTCTCTGCACTACAGGCAGCCATTTTCCACTTATACACATTTATACACACTTTTCCACTCATAACACGGCAACAAACTCACAGAAGTAGCGGAATGCACACGTATACAAACAAACCTAAACGTAGCACGTGGTGAAACTGACTGAAAGCAGCAGTCGCCCAGCACTAAGGCAACACTGGGGCGTTGCCACGGTAACGTAAATAAAAGTTCACGATCAGACTGGCGCCATGGATGCGCGAAGCACGCGCGCCGAGGCCGCGTCAACCGTCACAGCTCTTCTCTCGCCCTGTGGAGTATAGGTACGTAATCGTAACTGCATCACGTTAAAGACGAAATAGTGTCCTATCTGACCCACTGTCAAATGACTGTTTGATTCAAGATAGAGTACCAAATATGTGGAAATAGTCAGTGGTGATAATTGCTAGAAAGAAAAGAGAGAGAGAAATTAGTCTTAATAAAACACGGTCTGATTTCAGAAAGGACTATACTAAAAATCAGACGACTGCAGGCTTTGATAATAGTTACAACAAATACGCTGTAGCTCTTATGGTAGAGGTCAGTAGACTGTTGTATAATCTTTGGTGGCCATCATTATTCGCGAGGTTTGGACAGCTGAAGTTGCTTAAGTACTTCTATAATTTCTTCCGCAACTACTTTTGTGTGTTAGTGTGGTCCCACGAAATTTTATAATATGACAAGGAATAGAGAGCTGGCGAAGAGATGGCTACAAGGGTCCTCATGTGGACCTGTCTTCAAGGATGCAGTAAGCCACTACAAGAAATGGCAGAAGAGTGTGCAGTGGTCACTGGTGCTGTGCATACACGGACGATGTCCTCATAATAGTTATGGAAATTCCAGACTTTAAACTGACTAAAAGTCGTGACCCAATAATGATATTATTGCAACACGATTTCCGCAAACAAAACTATCTACGTGCTGTTGGAGAGGAAGTTGTCAACAACTAGGAATCCTAGCTTTAGAACACGTGATGATCCGATTATTAGAGAAGCAGTAAACCGATATTTTGGGGATATTTCTGTGTGTTTGCTGTCTGTGTGAAAGTCTCTAAATTCACGCACAAAACAATCACTAAAACACCATAAAATTTTACGTTATCATTGAATCCCGTTAAACTCTATGTCATACTTAAAAGCAGATTAGGCGAGGCCTGTTCAAATACTCCGATATGTGCGGCACAGTATACTGTGTAAGCATCTTTGGTACCTAAGAGATAACGTTAGTAGAAGACCTTTTAATGATACTTGGAATGGATTCGATCGACTTACATTGGAGAATAAAGAGTACCGAACATTGTTCCAGAAAAGACGATTTTCGAAAAGTAATTGAAGTAACATGTCCAGGTAATCACTGATAACAAAGAAATAAGAAGACAAATGACAGATAAATGATAATTTATTTGGGACACTGTTACAACAGAAAGAAAAATACACTGCCACACCCCGGCCGGGGTGGTCAACCGGTTCTAGGCGCTACAGTCTGGAACCGGACGACCGCTGCGGTCGCAGGTTCGATTCCTGGCTCGGCCATGGATGTGTGTGATGCCCTTAGGTTAGTTAGGTTTCAGTAGTTCTACGTTCTCGTGATGACTTGGTGTTGTGTGATGTCCTTAGGTTAGTTAGGTTTAAGTAGTTCTAAGTTCTAGGGGACTGATGACCATAGATGTTAAGTCCCATACTGCTCAGAGCCATTTGAACCATTTGAACTGCCACACGTTAGGGAACGTGCTAAATGAGTCATGTAACTCCTTCGAAGTAAATGATCCTCATGGTGGGGAGAAACAGATCGTGTCCTAACTATCAATAATTATTTAAGGTAATAAACATGGAACACATTCGTTTCTGGGGAAAGAGGAACTCCCGAACTTGTAGTGATACCGATTATTGCTGTGTGAAATAATTCTCTGTAGTTTTCTGCATCGTTTTATCAACATACTAATCTCCAGTGTCAAACTGAGACACACTGACCTCTCTCATTTTTGATTTCTTACGTTCTGGAATCACTTTAATTGATTAACCATGTGGTACAGTTATCAACTGCAGTGGACAGCTCTTAATGTGGCTTCTTTGCCGCTTTGAATCAGTCCTGAGGCTGCAAATGTGCGAAGTCACTCGAGTGGTCACTCCCCACTGTGGACATCTGTATCACAGGGTGGAGACAAGATAGAATGGTAGAACATAATATGTTTATTCAAGATAAATTGGTGCAAATGATGTCGGCGCACGACAACAAATGCTTTAGCCTCCATATGAACTATGGATCACGAGACATTTCCATTTTGATTAAGAAGAGCTGAAATCAAAATTCTCGGCAGCAAGCGACGACCGGAGGCAACCACTGTCGAGTGATAGGCGGCTAAGCGCCCTGTAACTTCCAAGTCATCACGACGGCGGTTTTGGACTCCGCTCTCGGAAGTTTCTAAGGGTCTGACATAAGAATTAGACGAGACAGAACTAAAGGTTAGAGACAGTTTTCTGGGGCAGACACCCGCTAGCAACAAGCAGATGGAAAAGAAAAATAGACCATCCAGTTCCAATTTTTATTTCTTTTTAAAGCACGAATGTAATTACTAAAATTATCTCAAACGAATGTATCCTGGTCGATCCAGTATAGACACTACATTATTCTAGGCGAAAATGTTAAGAAAGAGGCTTGTCTGACAGCAGAGGGTCTGAAGAGTTATAAATAGGGGTGACTGAGCATTGGGTATTAGCTGAGGCAGGACCCTTGTCAAATGGAAGCTCTAAATTAATTGCACTTTGTAACTGTTATTTTATGTATCAGAGTTTGAGTATGCATAGTTGTATAGTAAGTGCTTTTAGTGGCTTTTCGAAGTTGTATTTTGATAGGAACAACGTCTACAGAATTTGTACGCATGCGACAGCAAGCATTACTAGTATGTTCTAAAATGCCATGTGTAAAACGGGCTTTTTTGGGGGACTCATACCCTCCGTTCTATTGCTGACAGAAACGAAGGGTCAAATGTTTGGTATAGCCCTTGGGATAGGAACCCTGCGTACACTCTATAGAGGAATTGTCTTACTTTAACTATCCTACAGTATAGGGTAAAAGTTTGAATACTACACACTTCCTTCAGCTTAGACAAATGGAGCAAATCGAATGGTTCTTTTTGTATATGTGGTCTATGGTACACCTTAAGGGGCTCATGGAGATACCACTTCGCTCATGGGTGGTTCCTCAAGAAACCGGAAAACCGTGGTCTTGGGGTTCAACCCGAGCTACCGATTCCAAGACTGCTATGCACAGCGAATGCTTGAATTCTTAAAGATATATTTCTAAGATCTCAATCTCGAATAACCATGAAAATATTCTTGATATCTTCATCCGTTTCCAAGAGACAGAATTTCAAAATTAGCCTGCATGTACACGTAAAAACCGCACGTATTACCGGACCTGAAGCGGAAACGTAGTTTACAATATAATGCAGCACGGAGGAATATGCTGTAAACTGTCTCCGTTTATCATCGGAAGGATCCTGTGAACCCTATGTTGTTGCACTGACGCACGTGCATAATTGTTGTGCACGTAAAATCCGATCTGAGGCGTAAAATTTGTTTTGCGTTATTTCGATTTCACAGAAATTTATAGATTTTGCTGACCCCCAAAGTTTTTCCCACATGAGTGACATGCCCTGCTGTTGCAGGGAAAAGAAGGGACCTGCAGAAGAAGGGACTATCAGAGCACATAAGAGGCTAATATGCTACTGTTCCTACTGTTCTAAAAGACTCAGACTGAAAAGTGGGATACCAACTGTCACATTCTACCTTCCTGAGCACCTTCAGAAATTTCCCAAAAGTTTTGTAATGTAAAAATATTCACGCTTCTTTATGCTGAGAGAGAAGGAGACTGTTACTGAAAGACAGTAGACAGTGATGGTGGTAGAGAAAGAACGAAGGGACAACGGCAGTGTCAGAGAATGAGAGGGACACAGTGGCAGTGGTAGATAGTTGACAGTGACCGTACAATGCTAAGAAAAGAGTGAAGGAGATAGTGGCAGTGGGACAAGAATAAAGAAAAGGAGAAGTTGAAGTGGGTGAGAGTCTATGACAATTACAACGAGGAAGAAACATGTAGTGATAGTGAGAAGCGACAACAACAATTGGGAGGAATACATGAGATAGTAGCAGTAAGAGAAAGCAAGAAAGAGACAGTTACAGAGGAGACAATAGTAGTAGGACAGAACGAAGGAGACTGTGGCTGTGAGAAAAGAGACAGTGACAGTCAGAGAGACGCAAACAGACAATGACAGTGAGTCGGGCTCAATTACTGAGTGAGAATGTGCAAGTGAGATGCAATGGATGTGAGAGACTTACTGCGATATATTAGACGGTGTGAGCGAGCTATAGCTAGGGAAGCTTGTGACAGTGAAACGTGAGTTGCTTGTTGAAAAGAAAGCGAATATTATCGCATGCCAAAAGTATTGGGAAATTTTTTAAAGCTGCTGAGGAACATGAAATGAAGTATTCAGTACTCCACCGTTCAGTCACAGTCTTTAAAACAAGTGTATCTTAGCCTTTTTTGTATTCCGACAGGAGAAATTTGCAGCCGGTTGCATATTGATTGAACAAAGTTTTTCTCTCGTCATTATCTCAACACTCATCCTACTGAGTCGGACGATGTTTATTATCCACTTGAGTCTTTGGTAAATGCTGTAATTAGAGTCTCGCTGAAGACCTTCTGGTCGCAATTGTGGAGGAAATTATTTTGTGTCTCGGAGAACATCGTGTAACTTATTGCCAAGTAGCTTATAAACTATCCTGGTAATTAGTTGCTAAGTCCCGCGTGACATCAGCAGTGTAATGATAATTTCACGCAATATTTTCTACTTCAGTAAATGATTTTACCAGATTAACTCCCAGAGTGTTACTGTGTAGTTGCAAAGCTTAATGAGATTTCGAAAATGGAAGTGCAGCATATGAACTACTGCATAGCATGTGAGATTCAACGGGTTGAGTGTAGGCGGCTGAAATTCAAGTACACAGCGAATGAAGTTAGATCTATGTTATCACTCAGTCACGCACCGCTGTTAGTGCTCTGTTTACCGCTCCTGTCACTTCGTTATAGCTCATAATGCTTTTTACTTTCTTTCTGGATAAACCGATGTACTGATGCTATTAAAATCACAGGAAACGGTTTGAAATCTATCAAATTTGTACACTGTGTTACTGCGAAGTTGTATGATGATGGTGGTGGTGGTGGTGGTGGTGGTGGTGGTGGTGGTGGAGGTAAGTGGCTACGGGACAGAACTGCTGAGGTCATCGGTCCCTAGATTTACACACTACTTAATTTAACTTAAACTAACTTACGGTAAGAACAACACACACACCCATGCCCGAGGGAGGACTCGAACCTCCGAACCGTAGCAAGCCTCCTCACATCGCGTGGCTACCCGGCTGCTGAAATTGTATGTTGTTCTGTTGTTTAGTTAGCAAAACTAATAATTTTCTAGAGAATGTTCTAAGAATTATGTTTCGTGTGTAGAAAACAGTAATAAGAGGAAACAGCTGGATCTTCGCTAGTGTTTTTAACGGGAGAAAGCGAGAGTTGTAGCACTTTCTGCGTTTCAACCATGTGGAGATAAGATTGCCCTTTGGTCGTAAATTTGCTGTCGGGGACTCTGGGTCCGGACTGCAACAGATTTTGTTGGTGACATCGCTATGGGGATCTGGTGGCACGCAACGGGACTGCAACCCACCTCAGAGGCAATGGCTGCCTATGTATCCACAAGTAGTGCAGCGCCGAACATTTCACAATCTAAGGTACTAAATTATTTCACACTTATAACATGTCAGAACAAAGTGTCTGAGAGTAAGGACCGAGGACATGCCACTTCACCAAATGATGTAGAGAGTGTTACTGACATGCACAGTATTCAGTAGAAATTGAATAGTACTGAAGTTTTCAGTCCCAATTTGCACTGTAAGTATGGAGATAAGGTGATGATAGAATCTCCTAGTATTGTTTCAGGAAGAGCAAGTCAAAACTGAAGCAACTGTACTCGACCTGAAATATTCAGTACCCACGGGCGTTGATGATATTCATGCAGTGACAGGCGTCGTAGAGGAGAAATAGTTTCCGAATGTCAAGCGTGACGGGCAAAACGTCGTAATGCAGTTATTAATCAAGACGTTAAGTAATCTCGAGTCCGAATTGTAAAAGGACAATGAGAGATGAGAACATAAATTAGTAAGTTCCAGTATTGTTGACATAAATGTAAAACTCATAACTGCAATTAAGCAGGTACAGATTCACTTGTCTATCGAAATGTCAAAATCGAAACAGGAAGCAAAGTATGATGCCAACCTGTTGTCAAATAAAGAGCACAATTAGAAGTGTATGTTAAGGTGCAGTTAAAAACCATAGTTTTAGAGGTAGACTCAGAATTCCGTACTGTGTGCAGAAGCTGTGAAACACTCACAAATCTCTCTCAATTACAGATCGCAAAACGATTGGAAGCTAACGAAGATATCTATCACATTTCCACTGAGCAAATAGCGTTAAAGCAAGCCATGCACGAGGAGGCTGTGTGTATAGAATTTAGTAACGTAAGTGGAACTGTTGTCCGCGATCTGTATAAAAATTTTGTTAATTGTGTAACGAAGACAAATCATACAATGGGAGCGGAGCGAAAAGCGTGTGAGTCGTTTCAAACGGACCAGCTTGTGCATAATCGAATTATGGATGAGAAAACAAGAAATTTTAAAGTTATTTTCTCCATGCTGGATCTTATGAAATCTGCCGTCGTTAACGATAATTAGTGAATTCCGCAACCAGCCACAAATACTGTCTCTGAAGTAAAAAATTTTAAAAAGTATTTTGGCTGGTTGCGTCATTCAAACTAATTTTGAACTCATCTAAATGTATACCAGAACAACCGTCTCTTACCTCAGCGGAAGCAACCTCCATTTGGTGCAGCAAATTTAATATTTTCGATCCTCAGGATAATATGCATCAACAATTATTCGACATAGAAACAAATCTCTTCTGTTGAAGATCATTTGAAAGAAGATGCCGTTCGCTGCACAAATGCCATTACGAATGACTGTTATGATTTGAAAGAATTTAGTGACAAATTTCGTAGGGAATGTTGAACTTCAGCAATTCAGCTGAGTTGTTCATACATTTCTGCCATATTTATAGGTACCAACCAGACTGTGGAACTACGGAGCGTTTCTCAGAGTAATGGTGGAAATGGATTACGTATATTGACGAGAGGATGACCACAGAACTGTTTGTAGTGCGTACAGAGTTTATGTTGCCATTCTACCTAGAGTAGTAAGATTAATTTGACCACCGCGAATGTTCGACATCAACGTGAAATAACCACTCACAGACGGCGAATGGAAACACAGTGGAGGGTGCATAAAATGTGTCGGCGGGAAGCGGGAAAGCAGTGCTGTTGCGGTTGCGATGAGAAAACGGAGCGTTGTAACTGACTTCCAAAAGTACATTATCATTGGCTTTCCAGCCCAGGGTGGAAGCATTTCCGATACGGCTTAGTTTGTAAACGGTTGTGATGCCACCATAGTTAAAATACAAGTGCATGGTTATATGGTGCTATCGAACACCAGCGTCGACACAGTTGTGATACACCACTGGCCATAAATAACAGAGTCAACGACTACTGCGGTGATGAGTAGGGGCGAACAGATGTGCAAGTGTCAAGCAACTGACTGCGCAAATGAATCACGGGGTTACCAAATGTGTCTCCTCGACGACAGTTCAGAGAATGTTGCTGCATACGGGTCCCTGCAGCTGTGGCCTGGTTTATGCACCCACGTTGACTGCTGCTCATTGGCGACGACAGGTAGAATTTGCACGACAATACCGCAACTGGAGCTGAGTGGCGAGAACGACCTCTTCAGGTAAATCGCGTTTTATGCTCCATCGGACAGATAGCCATAGGCGTGTATGGCGTGAAACGTCTGAAAGCAAACACCCTGCAACTATCGTCGGAGGAGTTCAGGCCGGAGGTGGGACCATTATGGTCTGGAAAATGTTTACGTGATATCCCCTGAGTGATGTCGTCATTCTGCAAGGCACAATGGATCGACAGAAGTATCCATCTCTCCTTAGGTACCATTTCCACCCTTATATGCAGTCTGTTTTTCTACAGCACTATGGCATCTACAAGAAGGACATTGCAGCGTGTTGCACAGCTCCCAGAGTACGTGACTGGTTCGAAGGGCACTACGATGAGTGTACCGCATTCCCCTCGCCACCAAACACCCTTATTTTTATACCCAATAGAGAAGATGTGAGAGCACCTCAATCGGATTGCACGCGCCATGGATCCTCAGCCGAGAAATTTAGGGCAGGGGGACACGTCCCCAGAGGCAGCATGGCTCTACATTCCTGCCAGTACCTACTACAACTTCAGACTCCCTTCCTGCACTTCTCACAGCTGTCACATTTACCTTACTGGACAGTATAGATTCTTAGGAAGAAGACTGCAGTACCCCATGGCTATTATGAAAATTATGTCCGATTCTTGAAAACGGTGAAATGGTTACATGGCCCAAATGGTGGGAACAAAACCGAACAGCTGTGGTACCTTGGCGCTTGGCAGGTACGTCTTAAGCGTGCTTGCTGCGACAGGAAAAACTACTGCATTGCGTGACTAAGTGAAAGACTTTTTGAGCAATGAGAATATGGCAATTTGGAAATTCTAGACTACCCGTTAAACTAATCAGTGCCTCAGCTCGGGATCGGTCAGAGAAAAGAAGTCGGAGGTCCCAATCTTTAGAAGAAAATCGGCAATGAAAATCTCTGGTTTACGAGAAAACCTAGAGCGGTATGGTGACGCCATTATTGACGTTGGTGACATCAGGTATCTGCGGCCGGTGACAATAGATCCGCTTGCTGTCTACGTAGAGCAACTGATAAATAGTGAGAACAGAATAAAAAAAGCTAAATTGGTATGAAGTTAGGGGTTGAAGAAAGCTGATAGGGTAGTTAGAAGAGGAACAAGTAAAAGCCATGGGGGAGATAGGAGAAAGGATGCCAATGGAGGAGGTATTATCCTGATGGAATAAAATAGGGAATCTTCTGAACTTTGGGAAAGTTGGCAGTGAAGTGATTGTATGTACTCAATCTGTTTACAATTCTTCTTTTCCTTATTCTATCCTGTGGTATGTTCTCTTGACGTCTGTCCACGGAAAACGTGGGCAGGTTCCTGATTGTTTGAAAGTTTCATAATGGAGTGACTGCGCGCAGTCGAGCTGTTTAGAACTGTTCTTCCATTGATTATGCTTCTTTCTTCTTCTCTTTCTCATGTGTGGCAATGTTTGCTTGATGTGAAGTAGTAATTTAGAAAGAGTGCACAAAAGAGAGGCAAGGAAATGTGTTATTTCAATGAAGTGGTAATATCGCGTGCTGTGTCTATAGAGGGTAGAACATAACATGTCCAAGAAACTAAGTGACAGTAAGTGTTTCGAACAGATAAATGGATGGCACAAAGTAAATGGCACACGTGTGAGAATATTGAGGAACCATAGCAAAGACAAAAGATCTTGTAATATGAGTGACGTTGGAAGCTAGATAGTTGTGTTGTAATGTGAGTGTAAACGTTAATAAGATAAGAAGTTTAGGTAACAGCCCGACGTAAATCTGAATTACAACGGATGACCTTTTGCAGTAAGAATATAAAAGAATATAAGAGTAATAGACAATTGAGTAAGTAGTAAATAATATTAAGTCAACTCGAAGAAAGTATAACAGCGTTTAAGCTGAAGGATGCAATCAAAAAATACTATGTAGTCATGTAGTCATATATATAATATAAAGAAGAATGCGCGCTTGCATACTGGAAACTGTGGTCGGTATGTCTCCATCGCTTTGTGGCTGACCACAAAAATAGTTTTCATAGTTTTCAGCCTCTCATAGAAGACGGCAAATATTCCTATATTTCATATTTTTCTCATACTACTATCAACCCACCGCCCCACGCAGGCACCGTGGAAACTACTCTTCTGAACGCAATTACACCCAGAAATGTGTTGGCTGTATTCTGACTCATTCACTGATTCAGCGATAGGAATTTCTGCCTTGGTTCAAAATGGTTCAAACGGCTCTGAGCACTAAGGGACTTAACATCTGAGGTCATCAGTCCCCTAAAACTTAGAACTACTTAAACCTAACTAACCTAAGGACATCACACACATCCATGCACGAGGCAGGATTCGAACCTGCGACCGTAGCAGTCGCGCGGTTCCGGACTGACGCGCCTAGAACCGCTCGGCCACCGACAATAGTGAATAAATCCAATACATATGTGTCAGAACGAAGTGAATGTGTAAGTTAAACAGAGAATGTGGAATACTTAGTAGCACTAAATATTTCATGAAAATGATATTCTGAATGAACTAAGTCAATATATTTTATATTTATGTTCATTTCCAGGTATAACCTTATATGAATGAAAACTAACGCTGCTGAAATCCAAATTCACGTGTTTTTGAATGAGCAACACTTGACAAAGGCAAGCAAATTATTATTTATTAACTTAATTTTTCCATTTTAATTAATTAATACGAAAAGTAATTCACAATCGACATAGAATTGATTTATTTCTCGAATATTTGTGTAACTTCTAATTCTAACTCATAAAGAACATGTGCGAACAGTGGATCGTTTGATGAAAATGCTTCCCACAGCGTCAACGTCCAAAACGTTTGCTTCTTGTTTATGGGTATGCATGGCAGTGTTGTCGTTCAATTTTTCTTCCCTTATGGTGTTCTATACATGTAGGAACAGATATAGCTCGAGCTATCTTTATCAATTTCATCATCTCTGGAATCAATTCACTGTCGTGAATACTTGAGGGAAAGAAGCCCACTAGGTTCAAGTGGTTCAAATGGCTCTGAGCACTATGGGACTTAACAGCTGTGGTCATCAGTCCCCTAGAACTTAGAACTACTTAAACCTAACTAACCTAAGGACATCACACACATCCATGCACGAGGCAGGATTCGAACCTGCGACCGTAGCAGTCGCGCGGTTCCGAACTGCGCTCATAGAACCGCGAGACCACCGCGGCCGGCAGCCCACTAGGTCCTCCGTACTTCCAACGAAATAATTTTTAGAGTTACAGACATCTGTCGTCATATTTCTGTGCAAGAGCTAATCATTCTGTGTCAAATTCATCCTTACAAAATTATGTTACATAGCTGCAATATATAGTGTCGGAAAAAATACATGTTTGTATTTCTTTGGAGTTAGTCACAGCAGCTTTCGAAACTCAATCGGCGAAACGGTGCCTAAAACCTGAAAACCGGATTTCTGATGTCAAGGTTTTTGCTCACTTAGAAGCAAGAGCTTCATACGGCATTTCAACTACATCTACATTTACAAGATTACTCTGCAGTTCACAGTGAAGTGCCTGGGAGAGCATTTATCGAACCATAACTTCACTGTTCTATTCTCGAACACCGCCCGGGAAAAACGAACTCTACATCTTTCCGTGAAAACTTTTACTTCTCTTATTTCATTATGATGGCCATTTCTCCCTATGCGGATGGGTGCTAAAAAATATTTTCAAACTCTGAGGACAAAAATGGTGATTGAAGTTTCATAAGAACGTCCTGCTGCAACGAAAATCGTCTTTATTTTAATTATTATCATCCCAATTCGTATATCATATCCGTGGCACTCTTCCCTTACTTCCCGATAATAAAAAACGAGCTGTCCTTCTTTGAACTTTCTCGATGTCCTCCGTCAGGCCTATCTGATGCGGATCCCACACTCCGTACTCCAGAAGAGGGCGTACAAGCGAAGTGTGGTTCAAATGGTTCAAATGGCTCTGAGCACTATGCGACTTAACTTCTGAGGTCATCAGTCGCCTAGAACTTAGAACTAATTAAACCTAACTAACCTAAGGACAGCACACACATCCATGCCCGAGGCAGGATTCGAACCTGCGACCGTAGCGGTCGCTCGGCTCCAGACTGTAGCGCCTAGAATCGCACGGCCACTCCGGCCGGACAAGCGAAGTGTGCCCAGTCTCTTTAGTAGACCTATTGCATTTACCATGTGTTCTGCCAATAATCGAAGTTTCTGATTTGCTTTCCCCACAACATTGTGTGATCGTTTCAGTTTAAGTAACCGTAATTGTAATCCCTGAGTATTTAGTTCATTTTACATCCTAGGGATTTGCGTAAGTTATCTCGTAACCAAAATCTGATGGTTTTCTTTTAGTACTCGTGTGGGCGACTTCAAACTCTTCATTATTTAGACTGAAGCGCTGCTTCGCAGCACAAAGATATCATGTCTAAATCATTTTGCAATTGATTTTGACCATCTGATAACTTTACAAGACGGTAAATGACAGCGCCATCTGTAACAATCTAGGAGAGCTTTTCAGATTGTCTCTTAAACCTTTTTTGTGGATCATGAACAGCATATGACCAATAACACTTCCTTTTGGAATGCCAGATATTACTTCTGTTTCACTCTGTGACTTTCCGTCAATTATCACGAACTTTGACCTTTCTGACGGGGAATCACGAATCTAATAACACGACTAAGACGATACTCTGTAGGCATGCGATTTGACTGGAAGTCATTGTGAGATATAAAAACTCCTTGAAGCCCTCCTCAGATGCAAACTCCACTCATTCCAATCTGACCATATAAGTTTAGACCAGATGCGGCTCGAATTCAGGGAAATGGTGTCGACCCCAGTGGAGAGACATATACCAAATAAATTAGTAAGAGATTGTACCGATCCCCCACGGCACATGAAACAGGTCAGAACACTGCTGCAAAAGCAACGAAAAAAGCATGCTAAATATAGAAAAAAGCATAAAACCCCAAGATTGGCGCCATTTTAAAGAAACTCGAAATTTAGCACGAGCTTCAGTGTCAGATAGTTTTAATGGTTTCCACAACGAAACTCTATTTCGAAATCTAGCATAAAACCAAAGAGATTCTGGTCGTATGTAAAGTATGGCAAGACGCATTCAATGCCTCCACCAATACCTTAACTGCGAGATAGCAATGGTGATGTTACTGATGACAGTGCCATTAAAGTGGAGCTACTAAAAACAAATTTTTCAGAATATCTTTCTCAAGAGAAAACGATCTAAATATTCCAGAATTCATCTCAACAGCAGCTTCCAAAATGAGTAACTTATGAGCAGAAATACTCGTTGTAGCGAAGCAACTTTAATCACTTAATGTAGGCAAGACCTTCGGTCTAGATTGAACGAATATAGCAAATATAAGTAATCTACGGAATTACAAACCAATACCACTAACGTCGATTTGCAGTCGGATTTTACAACGTATACCGTTTTCGAATTTTATGAATTACTCGAAGAAACGATTTATTGACATGCAGCCATCACAGATTTAGAAAATATTGTATTTGTGAAACACAACTAGCTCTTTATTCTGACGAAGTAATGAGTGCTATCGACAGCGGACGTCAAATTCATTCGTTTTTCATATTTCCAGAAAGACTTGCACCAGGCTAACGGTCTACCCGACGGGAGGCCCTCGTCACACAACATTTCATTTCATTTCATTTCATTCTACTTTAGTCTAGATGTGTTAATTCACTTCCAATGTTGTCTGCCAACATTTAACTTCTTTTGTGATAATACTCAGTAAATGTCTGAAGATGTCCTTATAAGCCGAAAACCGGTTAACAATAAAAGTAATATTGTAGAACAAAAGCAAACTGGTGCTTTTCATTTATTATAATGTTGTTCTATCAAGAACCGACGGAAGATTCTGTTAATATGAAGTAAAATAAACTGTAATTGAAAATGGTACTGTGATACGCTACAAAAAAATGTAAACTAAAACTTGCTGCTCCACAAAAAACAGTACTGAGTGAGTGAATATTTGTCGACCCGAAGCAGGCGGTTCACATCTCTGCTGGCCTTGCCTGTTGGGCGGAACGTTCAAAAACTTCCTTGACTATTCGACGAGAAAAAAGTGCTGACTACTTCTCAGCTGTTTCTGGGGAAGTAAGAAGAGCTAGGTCATGCTTGCATGGGTCAGCGCAAGAGCGCCTTGTCAGAATTGGCATAACTGACAGCCTTGGGTTTTTCTTCTGTTGTGGATTTATTCTACACTTCTGTTAAAAATTAGTACACCCAGTTAGAGCTTTCCAGTTCATTCAAGATCTATTGATCCAACTGTTTATATAGGTTACATGACATGATTACATTTAAGATCAATAGCAGAGGCGATTCTGTGGTACCACGTATCGACACTCGCTCAAAAACACTTGTTAGTACGTGATGTAACCTCCACGGGCGGCAATGCGAGCGCTGACTCTGGCATCGAAACGATGGTACAGACAGCGAATACGGTTCTGGGATACGTTATGCCAAGCCTGTCCAGCCTGTTCACCTAGTTCTGCAAGAGTTGTTGGTTGACGAGTCACACGAGTCAATCGTCGTCCCAGTGTACCCCACACGTGCTCGACTCGAGACAAGTCCAGAGATCGTGCTGGCTGGGAAAGTTACTGCTCATCTTGCAGAGCACGTCGAGTTTCACAGCCAGTGTGTGGACCAGCATTATCCTGTTGGAAAAACATATTGCCTCCCTATCGCAAGGACGGCAAAAAAAAGAAAAAACCAGATTCAACAATATTCTGCACTTACCGAGAGCTCGTTGTTGTTCCCTCCAAAAACATCAAAGGTGAACGACAGTTGTAGCTTATCGCACTCCACACCATAAAGCCTGCGTGTCTCGGACGAATGTACTTCACGAGACAGCGCTCACCAGGTCTACGTTGTATGCGAAAAAGACCATCACTTGCGTGCAGGTATAATATGCTTTCGTTGCTAAAGACAATGGCACGCCATTCCATCCTTCAATTGATCCTCTGACGGCAGCAGTCGTGTCGTGCACGTCGATTCTGTGGCGTGAGTGTAAGAGGAGTGCGTGTCCGTAGTCCTACTGTTAATAACCAGTCCGAAAGAGTTCGTGTTGGCACGTCTGTGCACACAAACGATCTTATTTGTTCTGTGGTAACAGTGCGATGCGCTACTGCTGCCCTTACAGTACGACAATTCTGGCGTCTGTGCTGCGTGGACGTCCAGAAACTCGTCTACAGGTGTGAGAATGTTCACGTGACCACTGATATCAGCATCGTCGCTCAACTCATGCAGCACGTCCAACAGTTCCCCGACAGGGCCACCCCACCGTTCGGAAGGCGACAAACTGACTCCTCCGATACTCTCTCAGTTGGCTGTAAAGAACATGAGTTCTTCATAGCATGGTTGCCTGCTTGCTTCACACGTCTGCACGATACTGAGCCTTTTAGCTGGGAGCATTCCCTATTAATAAGTAGATACAAATGCCGCTCTGTTAGCTATATACGCCACTACACCGTCTGTTGGGGAATAACGTTGAAACCATTATCCGTGTATCTATTATTCCACAGGTGGCATATGCCATCGTCAAATAAAAATCTATGTCGTCTTTCCGGATGTACTAACCTTTTATCCCGTCAACGTATTATATTTTCCTTTCTCATTTTGTGTTGCTGATGAGAACCTAAATATAAATAAATTAATAAAATATTGGTGGGGGTACGCGAAGACCGGAGTTCCCACAGAGTCGGTGTTCCTGGTAGTGTACCTACATCTACATCTACATCTACATCTACGTGGATATTATGCAAATCACATTTAAGTGCCTGGCAGAGGTTTCATCGAACCACCTTCACAATTCTCTATTATTCCACTCTCGTATAGCACGTTGAAAGAACGAACACCTATATCTTTCTGTACGAGCTCTGATTTCCCTTATTTTATCGTGGTGATCGTTTCTCCCTATGTAGGTCGGTGTCAACAAAATATTTTCGCATTCGAAGGCGAAAGTTGGAGACTGGAACTTCATGAATATATTCTGTCGCAACGAAAAACGCCTTTGTTTTAATTATGTCCGGCCCAAATCCTGTATCATTTCTGTGACACTCTCTCCCCTATTTCGTGACAATACAAAACGTGCTGCCCTTCTTTGGATGTTTTTGATGTACTCCATCAGTCCCATATGGTAAGGATCCCACACCGCGCAGCAGTATACTAAAAGAGGACGAACAAGCGTAGTGTAGGCAGTCTCCTCAGTAGATCTTTTACATTTTCCAAGTGCCCTGCCAATAAAACGCAGTCTTTGGTTAGCCTTCCCCACAACATTTTCTATGTGTCCCTACCAATTTAAGTTGTTCGTAATTATAATACCTAGTTATTTATGGAATTTACGGCTTTTAGATTAGACTGATTTATCGTGTAACCGATGTTTAACGATTCCTTTTTTAGCACTCGTGTGGATGAACGCACACTTCGCGTTATTTAGAGCAACTGCCAGTTTTAGCACCATTCAGATATCTTTTCTAAATCGTTTCGCAATTTGTTTTGATCTTTTGATGACTTTATTAGTCGATAAACGACAGAGTCATCTGCAAACAATCTAAGACGGCTGCTCAGATTGTCTCCCAAATCGGTTATATGGATACGGAACAGCAAAGGGCCTATAACACTACCTTGGGGAACGACAGAAATCACTTCTGTTTTACTCGATGACTTTCCGTCAGTTAGTACGAACTGTGACCTCTCTGATAGGAAATCACAAAACCAGTCACATAACTAAGACCGTATTCCATAAGCACGCTATTTCACTACAAACCACTTGTGTGGTACAGTGTCAAAAGAATTCCGGAAATCCAGAAATACGGAATCGATCTGAAATCCCATGTCAATAGCACTCAACACTTCATGTGAATAAATAGCTAGTTGTGTTTCACAGGAACGATGTTTTCTAAACCCATGTTGACTGTGTGTCAATAGACAGTTTTCTTCGAGGTAATTCATAATGTTTGAACCCAGTATATGTTCTAAAATCCTGCTGCATATCGACCTTAACGATATGGGCCTGTAATTTAGTGGATTATTCCTACTACCTTTCTTGAATAACGGTGTGACCTGTGCAACTTTCCAGTCTCTGGGTACGGATCTTTCGTCGAGCGAACGTTTGTACCAACCTCGCCCCGACTGTTGTTGTGTTATTACAGAGCTGAATCAGGTTTCGAAGATTGGAGAGCAGCGTATCAGCGACTGTGAAACATGTAAGAGCAAGTAATGTTAACATGTCGAGCATGTGCGGTTGAATTTCGAGTGCCCAGCGAATGACGGTAGATCTCTGTTATCACTCTTTGACGCATCCCTATTAGTTCTCCACTTGCTGTGTTAGTTCATTGTATCCCACGTCGCAGGAGTGGTCTTCGAACATATTACTTTCTCTACGGATAAACCAACGTATCAGTGCTATTACATTCACGAGGAAGCTTTCAAAATGTTCGAAATTACTTTATTTTTTCCATAGCTTCAACTTACTCCAAAGGTGAAGAATTTTAAAATTTTGACTTAGAGAGTATTTATGGCGTGACATTGCGTAACCTTGATTTATGAGGATTTTGAATCTTAGAAACTGCAATTTGGTTACTAAGTTTTAATGTTAACGACTGGTACTTTGTTAAAACGTTACGTTTCGAAAACATATTTTGTATGTATACCTCGAGGTCAGCATTGACTTCTACTCCTGTGTTTTATGTGATCGTCTTGTGTGTACCTCTTGTGTCATACATACAGCTTAATACTGAAAGATGCCCTAAGATGTTAGTGAAACAGAAACAATTAGTTTAGTAAGAGACTTACTGAGTCCTAAAAGTCGGGGAAAATAACAAATTACAATGAATTAACGTGAAGAGGACGTTAATGTTCGTTATAAAACTTAATGTTCGTTATAAAACTGTGAGGTCCCGTAAATTATACGCTGGTTATGATTCTGCCTACCCTCTGCCACATGTAGCGGTAAAGAGCTGCCGCGTTATACTTCTTTTCTTTATTTCTCAAGTTGATATCGTTTATAACAGTTCTTATGTTTTTTGGAGAAATTATCAACAGCATGTTACCTGTGATCCCCATTGTTTGGGCATTAGCAACTGTTTCTGTCACGACATAAAGACAAGCGCTGGCACGCCAGTCGGGAACGATAGAGCAGAGACGGCTGTGACAAGACGTCAGCCAATTGCACGCTGACCGACCCCTTTCCAGGACGACAACGCGACAGCAGCGGCCCCTGTGCGTAGAGGACATAAGCACTGCGATCAACTGGACGTCGCCTTCCGCCTCCTCGACTTCTATCACCGTCACCCGCACCCTTAAGTACCTTTGCGTCACCCTTGACCGTCACCTCTCCCGGACCCCCCACCTCCGGACAATCCAAGCCAAGGCACGCTCCCAACTCTGTCTCCTCAAGCTCCTTTCTGGCCGTACATGGGGTCTGGACCCCTCCACCATCCTCCATACCTATAAATCCCTCATCCGCCCTATCCTCTGCTACGCCCACCCTGCCTGGACTCCGCTCCTCCTACCTTTTACAAATCCCTTCATATCCTTGAACGCCATGCTGTGCCCCTCGTCTATCGCATCCGTCTCCCCCCCACCACGTGGATCCTGTATGACCTTATTCCGTTCCGCCACCTCCTCCTTTCCCTCAAACAGATACGGATCCCCTACACCTCCCGTAAACTCGATCCTCCTCACCTGCTTGTCTCTCCCATCCTCTCGCGCCCCGTCCTCTGCCACGCTTGTATTCCCACGTCCCACCTGCTCTCCATCTCTCCACTCTCCGTACCCTCTCCCAAGGTGGCTTCCGCCAGCTCCCCCTCCCTGATGATGCCCTCCTCACCTCCATCTACCCCTTCTACCAACTTTGATACTCCCTCCCTCTTCCTGTGTTTGTTCCTATAGGCACCCTCTCTCCCTTCTCTCCCCCTTCCCTCCATCCTCCCTTTCTCCCCCCCCCTCCACCCCCGGGCTTCCCCTACCCCCATACCTTCATTCCTCCCACCATTTCCTCTGTCATTGGCATCTTTGCTCTCCCCTCTGCCTCCCCCACCACCTTCTTCCCCTCTTGGCAGGTCCCCAGACTCGCACACGTTAAGTGGACATTCACGCGCCAGAGATCACCGCCATCAGTTTCTCGTGTGTGTGCCATCGTGTTTGTGATTTAGTATTTTTCGCCGCCACGCTCCTTCGTTCAGTTGCACCTTCTAAGTCATCAATGTTTGTGTGCAGTGCCGACAGTTTTTCGTGTTTTCTCGTCGAGTGTGAACGGCTTCGTGTTTTTAATTTTTGTATCTACTGTTTTTCGAACACCAATGTGTTATTTTTTTCTGTCTTCACATTCACTTTTATTGTAATGCTTGTGGCTGAAGAGCGGAGTAGATTTATCCGCTGCCAGCCTACCTTTGTATGAGGTGAAAAATAACAATAAAGGAAAAAGAAACTGGACGTCGCCCAGTTCTACAGCAGCTTCAAGACTAGCAACTTGGATAGAAGTGTCAAACTCTAGTCACTTGCTTGTACTGTCTACGTAGCGCGGACTTGGGAATTGTTATACTGAAGAGATTTCTTATTTTGTCTGTCGATCTTTGCTCGCTACACATCTGTGTAGCACAAAATTTCCTTTTGTGATAAAATCCATTAACACGATTTGTTTGAATGTTGTCTAGCGATATGAGGAAGCAGGTCTCGTAGACACCCCCTATTTGATGACCAGGCATTACCTAACATTTGGCGGCGAGGTGTAAGAAGAACCCAGAGCCGTCTGCCGCTACAGATTTTCTGTTTCCTTTTGCCTTCGGATTTTTATATTTTGCTGGCGATTCAATTCTACCTTGTTTTTCCTTTTCAGGGGAGTATTTAGGTGTTTTAATAGTGTATTTTCTGTTCAGTGTTGTCAGATGGCCGTTACATGCTTGCATGATTATTTTTTTTGCTTGCATTGTCCGTTTATCTCGATTGTATATTTCAAAATGACCAACCGACCTCTCCCACCCTCTGATCAAGCACCACAGCCGCAAGCGATATTTGCAATGCAGCAAACACAGATGTTTCAGTTTCAGACCCAGTAGATCACCACACTACTAAACATGGTACAGTAGCATCTCACAAATAAAACCACCAGTACAGTGCAACAGGCAACAACTGTAGCTCCGAGTGCCATACGCCATTTCGCCAGCTTAATGAAAAAGACGGGGAATGGCTCGAGTAGTTGCAGCAGTTTGAAGCTCATGTAATTGCTCACAATGTGCCAGGCACTGTGAAACTCCATTACTTTTTGCAGTATTTCACCTCATTCAGAAATTTTTCCCTAACGCCACTGAGTGAGCTTTCCTATAATCAGGCTGTAGTTTGGCTAAGTAACTATTATGACCAACAAGCGAGTGTGGTAGCAGCTAGGTATCAATTCTTTAATTGCAAAAAACGGTCAGAACAAACATATCATTAGTGGATAAGGGATTTGCAAGTTATGACGGGGAAATTCAAATTCAGATGTGTTTGCGATGCTTTATATTCAGATGTTATATTGCGTGATGTGATTGTGTACAATGTAAGTGATGTCAAACTTATAGAACAGATTCTGAAACAGTCAGATCCATCATTTCAGCACATAGTGCAAATTCTCGATCAGTATGATTCAGGTGCCATGTCGGCCGATAAATTTCAGCAATCTGTCAAGTGGAGTCATTCCTTTCTCGCAACTAGCCCATTAGGCACCAACTGCTTACGTGTGCCACGCCGCGTGAACAGTCCTCTACACAGGCAAACAGAATTAAGTCATACCCTTGGTGCTATTCACAGCACATACGCCAAGACTTCCCACACATGCAATGTATTCAAAGCCTACTACGAGCATTAGCAAAACTGGCAAACCAACAGTTCCTTCAGTGCTACACCAGTCAAATGGCTCTGAGCACTATGGGACTTAACATCTTAGGTCATCAGTCCCCTAGAACTTAGAACTACTTAAACCTAACTAACCTAAGGGCATTACACACATCCATGCCGGAGGCAGGATTCGAACCTGTGACCGTAGCAGTCCCGCGGTTCCGGACTGCAGCGCCTAGAACCGCACGGCCACCGCGGCCGGCGCTACACCAGTCCAACAAACCTTCTGTTCCTCCACTGATTGGCGGAAAACGTGTGAAATTTCAGCTGGACCTATGTGTCTCTGTTACGCTGCTGAAACGTAACACATGCGGACTGTTAGGCTCCCCACGCCTGCCTAAAACAAGCACTCACCTTACCGCTTATAATGGACAAGACATTCCCGTTGCCGGCCAGAGTGGCCGTGCGGTTCTAGGCGCTACAGTTGGAACCGAGCGACCCCTACGGTCGCAGGTTCGAATCCTACCTCGGGCATGGATGTGTGTGATGTCCTTAGGTTAGTTAGATTTAATTAGTTCTAAGTTCTAGGCGACTGATTACCTCAGAAGTTAAGTCGCACTGTGCTTAGAGCCATTTGAACCATTTGAACATTCCCGTTCTCGGCGTGCCATGTATCGCTCACATACGCAAACTGAAACTTTCACTGTGCTACAATCACGCGAATGTGAGAACATACTTGGCCTTTATTCTTTTTATTTGTTTAGCTTTAAAATTCAGGACAATGTATTGTCAGTAACTGCAATCAACTCCGAAGAGAGTGTAGCTATCTTGCTGAAAGAATCCCATGAACTTTTCTGGCGACTTAGGTAAGGGTAATAATTTTGTTGCGCACATTACTATGAAAGACAAAGCTCAGCCGAAATTTTGTCGGGCCAGGACTGTTCCCATTGCATTATGGGACAAGATAACCGCCAAACGTAAAAAATTGCAAGACAGTGGAGCTATTGCGTCCGTACAAGCAAGTCAGTGGGAAAGTCCACTGATTTTGCTCCTCAAACCTTCAGGTCCCATTCGCCTCTGTGTTGACTTTGTCTACAGTTAACCCTCAAACTGTGATTAATACTTAACCAGTGCCATGCCCAGAGGATCTCATGGACACATTAGGCACTGGTGGCTACTTTTGAAAAATTGATTTACATGACGCATATCTTCAAATACCACTAAATGACAAAACTCAATCATTTGGACTTTTTTAAATATTTACGTTTGCATTTTGGCGGTGCCTCCGTACCCTCCATTTTCCAATGGTATTTGGAGCAGCTGACTGCTCAAGTACCACACTTTTCAAACTATTTAGACGACATTGTAGTAGCAGGTGGTACACGTGAATAACACATTGCAAATTTGCATGCTTTGTTTCATGTGTTATCTGATGCAGGACTAAAGCATAGACTGGACAAGTGTTCTTTCTTTTTTTTAAAAAAAAAACCTGAATTGCAGTATCTTGGTCATGGCATATACTGTCAAGGTGTACATTCTCTTCAGTCACATTTGATAGCCACATGGTACCTTCCAGTTCCTAGCATTGTCAAAGAACTGCAATCAGTCTCAGTGAAACCAAACTATTATATTGGGTTCATACCAAATGCTGCACAAACAGCAGTTCCATTTCATTGCTTGCGTTGCAAGAACGTCCTCTTTGTTGGGGCAGATGACTGCCAAGAAGCTTTCCAAAAGCTTAAAGATGAATTGCTCAACGATCGAGGCTTGGTTCACTTTGATCCGGACGAACCAGTTGTGTTGCAAGCTGATGCTTCTTCTTACGGATTCGGTGCAGTGCTTTCACACAGAGCCGGTGAGAATGACAGGCCTATTGCTTTCGCATTGAATGTGTTATGTGTTATGCAAAGCTCAGTGTAACTATTCACATATAGAGGAAAGAGACATTGTATGGTGTCATCAAATTCCACCGTTATTTGTATGGTAGAAAATTCTACTTAGTAACGTATCACAAGCCATTGCAGCCTTTGTTTCATCCGATGAATCCGGTTCCTGTACGAACTGCCCAAAAATTGGAAATATGGGCTTTATTGTCGTCTCAATACCAGTACGGTATTGTGTATCGTCTGACAGCTCAACATGGTAATGCAGACGCAGTTTCACGTTTCCCATTTGGCCCCGATAGTGACTTTGATGCTTCTGCTCCATCTTGTTGTCACATTGATGATCTAGATTCTGAATTTCTTTGATCCTTTCCTCTGAACTACAGAAAAATTGCACAGGCCACGGAAGATGATTCAGATTTGAACATTTTGCTAAAATACATTTGCACATCTTGGCCTCGCTCAATACATAGCATAAAGAACTTTGTAGTGCGCCAATACTTAGCGCGTCGGCATAGCCTCGCTACACAGCACGGTGTGATTCTTGTTCAAAATGACAGTGGACAGTCACGTGTGTTGATCCAGAAAGCTTTGTACGACGAAGTGTTGCAGTTACTTTGCCGAAAACACTGGGGGATTGTTCGTACGAAACAGTTAGCGCGTCGACACTGTACTTGGCAGGCTATGGGCATCCAAATAGGACACACGGCCTAACAGTCACGCTTGTGAGGAAAATCAGTCCGCTCCGCCACAAAAATTTTCTGCGTGGCCTAAGTTGCAATCACCATCGCAATGTGTGCACAGACCTTGCGGGATCTTTTTGGAACACTGGTTGGTTGATTGTGGTAGACTCTTATAGCAAGTTTCCTTTTGCTGTGCCAGTGAACTCGACAACGTCACGTGGCACAATTCACGCGTTGTCCTCTACTTTTTGCTTCGAAGGTTTGCCTGAAGTCATAGTGTCGGACAAAGGCCCTCAGTCCACGTCACATGAATTTGAAAAATTCTGTGAACACAATGTCATACAGAATCTAAGTAGTGCACCGTTTCATCCTCAGTCAAACGGCGAAGCGGAATGTTTTGTCAGTACCTTCAAGCAGCAGATGACCAAGCTTCGCACTTCACACACTATGGATTAAGCACTGCAAATGTTTCTCTCCTCTTATCTTTCGCATTCACGAGGTGCATCATCGCCGGTGGATTGCTGCACAGTCGCCACCATCGGACATTGCTCCAACCCTCCTCAGCAGCTGGCATCGAAGGAAGGCCGCAAGTATCGCTTCGCGCCGCATAATATTGTGTTTTACAGAGGTTATAGCGGCAGCAGATAGTGAGCGTGAGGAGAGATCCTTCTTAGGCCTGGAAGATGCATGTATCTCATTTCAGGCCCAGATGGGTTGCAGTGCCGACATTACAATCAACTTCGCAACTATCATGTGTATAGTGATCCGTCTGTATCTCTTCTCCAGTTTCACTGGTCCCGAGGACAGCGTGGCCACAGTAGCCGCCAGAGGGTGTCATCACTTCACTGTGGGACGACGCCATGGAGACGGAGTCTTCGCCTGCTCCGTCCTCTCTCGTCCTACCGATGGAGCTGGAGCTGCCCGTGCCGCAGCAGCCGACGCCTTCAACATCTTTTGGGCCTTTGGAGGTGGACGTGTACCTTCTGGACGTTTTCTGGGGGAAGTTTCCACCAGAGCAAAGGTCGGATGGCAGAGTATGACTGGAAGTCTGACGTCCAGTGCAGCCACAGCTTCCAGTCCATCAGTGTGTCCACATTTCTGCCTCTGCCGCCGTTGTCGTGCTCCCTATACGACGACGGTCCATCGCTTTCGGGAGAGGGGGGGGGGGTTGCGGTAGGGGAGAAATGTCAAGCGCCGGCACAGCAGCCGGGAACGACAGAGCAGAGAGGGCTGTGAGATGACGTCAGCCACTTGCATGCTGACCGACCCCTCTCCAGGACGACAACATGACAGCAGTGGCCCAATGCACAGAGGACATAAGCGCTTCGCCCGACTGGTCGCGGCCCAGTTCTACAGCAGCTTGGATAGAAGCGTCAACTCTAATCACTTGCTTGTACTGTCTACGTAATACGGACTAGGGAATTGTTCTACTGAAGAGATTTCTTATTTTGTCTCTGTAACACAAAGTTGCTTTGTAATGTTTTCCTTTTGTAATAAAACTCATTAATGCGATTTGTATGAATGTTGTCTAGCGATCCGAGAAAGCAGGTTCCCTAGACACCCCATCTTTGACGATTAGGCACGATTTAACAGTTTCTGCGTTACTGAAGCTACCTTGATTTCCGAAGGAACAGAAGCGGTAATGAGTTCGGAGTTTGATCGCTGCTGTTTATTTTCCTTTCTACTACTGAGATTTTACTGGAGAGAAACGAAATTTAAGATTACCGCTTTTAATTAGATTTTTTAATGAAACTGTTTTTAATTACTTTAAATTAAATATGTATGGAGAGCTAGCGGAAGAGAAAATTATGAACAGCGTGAAACATTTCCTCCTAAAGGGGCACCTATGACGTCATTCCTAGTGTCAGCAATAAAACTTTTAACGTTTAGCTGTGACACAGTTAGTGGACTAGCAACGTGTGTTACCTGTTCGTACCTCTCTCCATGTGAGAGTATGTCCATCATACTCAAACGCAATCGTTTTGGTGGTCGAGATGGTGTTGCGTGGCGAATTTTTAAACAAGGTGTACTCCCTGATCATCCTTAATGTGTCACTGTGCTAATTTGCCATGTGTGTCCTTTCAGAGACGCGTTCAGCCTCAGTTTCTTTTTGTTGATCACAATGCCCGACCGCATCGAAAAGCGCTGATGGAGGAACTCTTGGAACCAGGGGATATTCGATGAATTGACTAAGCTGTGCGTTCCTCCGACTTGAGTCCCATCAACAACAAGTGGGAAGCGTTGAGAAGATGTATTGCAATACGTCCGCTTGCTCCGACGACATACAGTTGTCAGTCGTTCCGGTGCAGGAATGGAAAGCCACAAGGACGCCTTCCTGCCTTGTGGCCAGCATTGAAGTAAGTTTAACAGCCGCACTGCCGTCCGTGATGATCACTCCCCTTATTAAGTACCATGCCCTGTCTTTTGTAATGTTCAGGGACCATCATAAATCACGGTGAATTCACTGAAATTGTCTTTCAACAAAAGTGTCACTTCTATTCGTATCGTTGCGTAGTTCTTCCTGCTACGTAGCAGTTCTTTTTATATATGGTCCAAGTGTCATCAAGCCTTGTTACTTGGCAATGGCTCATCATGCGAAAGTTACTACCGACCTTAAGTTGAACACACTACAGTATCTTCATACGGTTTTACGCAAGTAGCTTGAGGATCCGACAGTATGTGATTGTTGGGACATGAGATTCCATGTGCTACACATTATACATACTCAGGTTAGAACAGTCCTCAACTTCGCATAAACCTATCCTATGATTAGGTTACCATGATATGTGTGTGGTGCATATTTGTTTCTGTGAGGGGTCAAGGCTCCTTTATGAAGTGTTAGTGACTGTCATCTTCGCGAATGGAATGCACCTATTGTTTTACTGACTGAGCAGTTTAACATTCTGTGTGTGTGTGTGTGTGTGTGTGTGTGTGTGCGTGCGTTTACGTTCGTGCGCGATTTCATCTGCGTTTTATGACATAATTTTTGGGCAATTTTAACCGCACTTTTTGCTCAGTTTATGCAAGGGCGCTGGCGGTCATGTCGTTGACTGCCGAAGACAGAAAATCAATTCTCACCCTCACTTTCTTATTTACTATAATACCTTTCACCAATCGGCATACAAACAAAACATATCGCTGCACATTTCTCCACTATGGTATAATGTGTTCCTTTACGGAATGGTTTCCCTGAAATACCTAGAAATGGGTTTAATAGAATTTCTGGTTCGTCTACACTATGTTCACAGATCTGTATGGTAGTCCGGTATTTCACATTCGTAGTTGTACATGTCCAAAGGCATTCAAATGCTAGACTCACACAGAGTTTTACTGTCATAAAGGAATTCCGATGAAGCAAAGACGATGTATTAGAAAAGTGACATTTGGTTTGTGCTGCGTTGGTAGTAAGAATGAGTAGTATAACGCTGTAATCATATTTTACTTATAGTTCTACTTCCAAGTGCTTCTCCAATATTCAGCAGTTGCCCTGTATTCCCATTCACCAGTTTTCACGATCATGGCAGTTTTCCTCTTTCAGATGTCTCTTCTGCATCATTCCAATTACACCCCTTTTCCATGTCAAGCTCGGCCATCGACATTTCCTGATTCCTGTCAGCGACCATTCCATGTTTCTTTTGGCCATCGACCTTGCTCCAGTCCACGTAAGTGGCCATACAATTGAAGAAATCTATTCTCATTTCTTTGTACGATTGCTTGTTTCATATCCATTATCTCCCTAATTTCCTCATTACTTCTGCGCTCTGTCCTAGATATCCTTGCTATCCTCCTTATTTCATTCATCTCTACTGCTTGTACTCTGCTTCTCTGCCGCTCCCCCAGGGTCTATCGTTCTTCTCCGTATGTTTGTATGCTGTCCACTACTAAATTCAGAATGTTCTTCTTTCCTTATTTTAATATTGCCAGGATCCACAGAACTCCATTTACCAGTTTAATTGCTCCTCTTTCCTGCTGGATCCTGTGTTCCACATCTGCTTCACAGCTTCCCGAGGTATGGATAACCGATCTTGAGAATTTAAACTGCTTTACAGCTTTGATAATGCCTTGCTGCAGTACTGTATCCTTCCATTTCCTCCCATTACAAAATATTGTTTTGCTCTTGTGTATTCAAAGCCCGCCTCGTCCAGATATTTCCAATAATTTTTAATGATTTATTTGATATACTCTTTACTATTTGCCATTAGTACTCCGTTACCGACAAATAATGAGTAGATAGCACCATGGTGGAAGGGAATACCCGTACTTCCATATGACTGATTCCACCATTCCAGTATATACTGTATAGATATTTCAAAGGGAGTCGACGACGTACTGCAGCCCTCTATAAGTCTTTTCGATGTTCCGAACGTCTCACTCAATTTGCGCCCTACCGTAACTGCTGCGTACAATTGGTGAAATATGTTCCGCATTAGGGATGTTTGTTGTGCTTGTGGATCTACAGTATACACTCCATAGCCTAGAACACGCCTTTTCACTAATTTATCTAACGCAAAAAATATGATTCATACAGAATCATCCAACGGTAAAACTTGCCTGTTCCTCTGGCGTCCATCCTCCAGTCTCATTCTTTAACCTGCTCTTTTTCAGTATAGCGCTAGAAAGTCTGCTGACAGATGCCATAACTATGGTTCCCCTGCAATTATTTGGTTGCTTCATTTTTCCTTTTCTTCTACATAGCAAGTATGTATGAAACACACTTCTCTCTTGATATTTCCTCTCCCTCCAGAATCTGACTAACGATTTACATAGGCCTATAAGTCTATCACATCCATATCGGAAAAAATCATGACGATATTCTAGTGAGTTTATTCAACTGGAGGCCTGAAAACAGCAAGGAATCCGTCTCATCTGATAATGAAGCCCCATGTCTCCCCAAGCGGCATGGAAGTTGTGGGAGGAATCTCATAGTGTTGTTGACGTACAGGATAGCCACTAGTACTAAATGAACGACTCCGAGCACTAATACGGGGACCTTACTACCTTAAGGGGCACAGGAAGTCAAACGGACCGACTTGGAGCGTGAGAGGCAGCACAGGACATTTTAAGTTCCACTGTCTATACTTTTACTAATAAATTCATTAAACTTTGTCAGCATAACCAGGAAGGATTCAGGATTCACACTCATAGAAGAGGAATTTCACTTACCACATGTTGCTATAGGTACACTTTTCTTCATATGCAAGAGAAATACTTCGTTTTGCAAAATTCTAGAGTTTTGCATTAAGGAGTTTGTGCTTAATAAGCAGTGCAAAATTCATCGAAGATTCTCTCTTACTTATGAAGAAAAGTGTACCTCTAGCGACAAATGCAGGCAATAACAAGTGAAAAGTGACGAAATTTGACACGTAAAAAAAAATTATCTTGTTAGGTTTTAGAACTTCCGCTAGTATGAGTATGAATCCTGAATCTTTCCTGGTCATGCTGACAAAACTTTATGAATTTATTTGTAAACGTATAGACAGTGGAAATTAAAATGTCCTATGATGTCTCTCGTGCTCCAAGTCGGCCCGTTTGACGTTCTATGCCCCTTAAAACATCGTGGAACATTGAATTTTGCCGAGCATTGCAGATAAACAAGCAAACTAAGAATTTCTGTTAAATTAGCAGTATTTTTGGCACATATATGTTTTTCAGCTTAGGAAAAAGGAGACGTTATACAACAGCACAACAACTGTTCGCAGTTAACTCAAATGGGGGGACGAAAAACTTTGACAGGCCGAGCAATTGTAAGGAGAGTCGCAGGCGAAATTTAGCAGAATGTCAGACAGGAAAAGAGATTTTGGTGAATTATTCATCTGAATCTACATCTACATCTAAGTGGATACTCTGCAAATCTAATTTAAGTGCCTGGCAAAAGGTTCATCGAACCACCTACACAATTCTCTATTATTCCAATCTCGTATAGCGTGCGGAAAGAACAAATGCCTATATCTTTCCGTACGAGCTCTGATTTTCCTTATTTTATCGTGGTGATCGTTTCTCCCTATGTGGGTCAGTGTCAACAAAATATTTTCGCATTCGGAGGAGAAAGTTGGTGATTGGAATTTCGTCAGAAAATTGATGTGTGACACTTCAACCTCGCAAGCTTTTCGTCATCGCCATAAGCAGTGGCGTCGGTCTGTCATTGCTGTTAGACTACTGCCCACGTAGAGCCTATTGGCAATATTCACACTTGCCTGTTGATGCTACTTTCTGTAAATTGCGGTGTCGAAGTCACAAAGCACTATCTATCTGCTAATGATAAATATTAGAACACTCCATCGAAATTCCATATGTCAGTATTCCATTGGACTCGGAGTACGTAACACCCTTTAAAGCAACCCTGGGTTTGTCTCCTACAGATTGGAAACTCTACGTTCACAATCCTCAAGGTTTATTTGTGTGGTAGGCACTACGATCAATTTAACAAAGTCTCTATCATTTAATTAATTGGCACTACCACGTGAAAGATATTACTCTAATTTGGCTGACTGAATTTGCCGCATTTCAGTGCACTATATGTAAATTAAAATACATTTAACATAAATTAACTCTCCAAACTGATTAGCGTTATAAAACCACACCCTCACAAATGGCTTGCCGATTTGGCATTTAACAAACCATACGAAACAAAATAGCTTACCAGCGTGAGACGAACGAACTGTTCAACGCCGAATCCCTCGATTAGGTAATAACGCACAGGCCGTGAAAATATTCGGCTATGTGGCTGCCAACACTGTACGCAAAGCAGCTAACATAACTGAAATAGTAACCCTTATTTGTGAGCGCAGGGAACAAGAGTCAGCAATTTACAAAATGGTACAGCTCAATATTTCCTCCGTGAACATTAACGAGGTTTCACAGTTAAATAATTTTGAGCAAAAATGCCTAAAATTTCCTTACATTTCTTGTAAAAGTGACACGTTATAATTGTTCTCTCGCCGTAAACCTGTTCGTGCATTCAAATGTTCTTTCTGACATCAAGGCTTCACTCGAGGAGGACTAATGTAGAGAGCATGGTATCTGTACGAGAAGCATGTAAATGCTATATGTTTTCAGGTACTAACTCTGTTATTTCTTTTTCTGTCGTAGACATAACGAACAAGCCAGATATTACCCGAAACTGCTCAAACACCAAAACCAAACTGACCAGTATTCCAAGGCACCGATTGTTAATTCGTGACCAGGTTTAGACGAAAATAACTCATCTCAGTCTGTCGAAAAGTTAGTAGTCTGCGGATCACTCTGTCCAAACACCTAACAAAATATTTTAAAGATAGGGTTTAAAATACAGTTTTATGTACAAAAAGTAATTCATCCTTTTTCCTGAAAAATTTCAAGTCGTAGCTGTCACATGTGCCATTTACTACGCAAATTTCCACTTTTAGTGCAATTTTTCCTTTCGAAATAAAAGTTCTGCACATATTATTATTTTAAATTCCACAAGATGTAAATTCGATAGACGATGACGTTGAACGCAGTATGGCGCTTAATGCTCTGTTTTCTCTTGTCAAGCAGCAAGCGCGGAAGTTGCCTGGAAACCGGTACCGGGCTGTTAGTGACAGTATAGCAGTTTCTGCAGCGCTACAGAACTCCATTACCTGGACCGCTGCACAAGTCAATTAATTCCTTCGTCACTGCGCGTTCTAAATTGACTATATTACAGCCAAGTCTCATTAACAACAAAGCTTAGGCTGCATGCGGATTTACCACACTGCAATATCGGAGAGGGAACTTCGTGGAATTTGACGGAAGTGATGAATGTAGGTCATGTTTTCTGGAATGTAAAGCAACAGAGGTCGACACAGTGGTCGTCGTATACTGAACGTTCAGTTGGCTGGTACTGTAACCTCCCACCCCGTAATTTGAAGTGATTTGACCGTGATCCTAAAGGTTGTTTAACGGCAATAGGGAAATAAATTTAATTCAGCCACGATCGCACAAACCATTATACTGTTACCCAACTGCACATGACGTGACTGTAATAATTTACAACAAAGTTAATTGTACAGAACTGGTCAAGTGCAACTAGCACTCACGCTCTGAGGGTTTCGTCCGAACTTATTTATCTATATCGGTACTGCTTCTTATGAAATTTCACGAGTATTGGTTAACAGGAAGCATCCTATAGGTTTTGATGAGTAAGTTTACAAACATCTAAGACGGCCGCGGTGGCCAAGCGGTTCTAGGCGCTTCTGTCGGGAACCGCGCGACTGCTAGGGTCGCAGGTTCGAATCCTGCCTCGGGCATGGATGTGTGTGATGTCCTTAGGTTAGTTAGGTTTAAGTAGTTCTAAGTTCTAGGGGACTGATGACCTCAGATGTTAAGTCCTACAGTGCTCCGGGCCGTTTGAACCATTTGAACAAACATCTAAATATGTGACATAAATGGCCGTTTTTTATTGCATTGACTTAAAAGCAAAATTTTTTCAATCGCTGAGTCACCTTAGACTCTAGTATGTCACATAAATACGTATATGGTATATCTACTCGTTCCTGAAAAAGTGAATCTTAACATACCGACAAACAGAGACGGAGAACAAATGACAGAAAGGTATTTTTTTCGTGTCTAACTGAGAAAAGGGTCTTCACAGACAGACTGAGGAACGGATGAAAATTACAAAAAAACATGTTTTTTGTTTGATATAAATATAAATTAAGGGTTTTCGGATTTTTTGCTTTACTGTTACTGCGAAACCTTGCTTCTTGTCAAATTCCAGGATTGTAGGTGAATGGAAATTACCGTCTAGATATTCAAATACAGAGATATGTAAACAGGCAGAATATGGCGCTGCGATCGGCAACGCCTATATAACAAAACAAGTATCTAGCGCAGTTGTTAGATCGGTTACTGCTCCTAAAATGGCAGGTTATCAAGATTTAAGTAAGTTTGAACGTGATGTTATAGTTGGCGCATGAGAGTGATGGGACACAGTATCTCCGACGTAGCGATGAAGTGGCCATTTTCCCATACGACCATTTGACAAGTGTCCATTATAATTATCCGGGCTGTTATGCCGTTGTCGGTTGATGAATTCTGTGTCGATTCTCAACATTTCGTCTCCGACTGCGGGAGACATCTTCAAGGGGGTCCGTAGCTCGATGGAACGTCCAACACACCCACTGGCTCGCTACTGACAGTCAGTAGCGAGCCAGTGGGTGTGTTGGACCTTTCATCGAGCTACCGACCCCCTTGAAGATGTCTCCCGCAGTCGGAGACGAAACGTTGGGAATCGACACAGAATTCATCAACTGACCACGGCATAACAGCCCGGATAATTATAATGGACATGATATTTCCGGCCGTGAAAGTCTACATTTTAGTATCATTTGACAAGTGTACCGTGAGTATCAGGAATCCGGTAAAACATCAAATCTCCGACATCTCGGCGACCGGAAAAAGATCCTGAAAGAACGGGACCAATAACGACTGAAGAGAATCGTTCAACACGACAGAAGTGCAACCCTCACGCAAATTGCTGCATATTTCAATGCTGAGCCATCAAGTGTCAACGTGTGAACCATTCAACGAAATATCATCGCAGTAGGCTTTCGGAGCCGAAGGCCCACTCGTGTAGCTTTGATGACTGTACGACACAAGGCTTTGTGCCTCTCCTGGGCACGTCAACACCGACATTGGACTGTTGATGGCTGGAAACATTTTGCCCGATCGGACGAGTCAGGTTTCAAATTGTATCGAGCGGGTGGATGTGTACGGGTATGGAGACAACGTCATGAATATGGACCCTGCATATCAGCAAGGGACTGTTCAAGCTGGTGGAGGCTCTGTAATGGTGTGAGGCGTGTGCAGTTGGAGTGATATGGGACCCCTGGTACGTCTAGGTACGACTCTGACAGGTGATACGTACACAAGCATCCTGTCTGATAAACCTGCATCCATTCATATTCATTGTGCATTCTGACGGACTTCGGCAATTTCAGCAGGACAATGCGACACTCCACACGTCCGGAATTGCTACAGAGTAGTTCCAGGAGCACTCTTCTGAGTTTTAACACTTCCGCTGACCACCCAGACATGAACGTTATGAACATATCAAGTATGCTTTGCAACGTGCTGTTCCCATGGGATCTCCACCCTCTCGTACTCTTACGGATTTATGAACAGCCCTGCAGGATTCATGGTGTCAGTTTCCTCCAGCACAACGTCAGACATTAGTCGAGTCCGTACCACGTCGTGTTGAGGTACTTCTGCATGCTCACTGGGATCCCACACAATATTAGGCAGGTGTTCGAGTTTCTTTTGCTCTTCAGTGTATAAGGGTTTACTTTTAACCAGTTGATGTACGAAGCCCTAAAAATTGTAAAGCTCCTCTGAAATCAAGAAATACATCCTTTAAATTAATTCATTCACTTCCAACCAATGGAAAACCCATCTAACGGTATTACACTCATTCCTTTGATCATACTGACAAATTATAATGTCATTCACTCCAAACGAGGCTCGGTCGAGTCAACATTCTTACTCCAATGAAAAATTTCTGTCAGTAGGCTATTGAACACTTCATAATTCAATCTGCGTATTTGCGGCTGACAAGTCTCATTACACGTTCAGTTTACCCCGTTTGGCCGGCTACTGCCTAAGAAGCTCGCTACAGGTTATCCAGGATGCCCTGTCAGCCGTCAATCGGAATAGGCGGGAGAATACGTTCTAGAAGCTGAGGTTCACTAGGTAGCTCCTATTGCTAGGTAGCTTGCTGGATACGGTATCGATTACGATATCGTTACAGTAGAAACATTTTAAGTATATTTTAGTGCTGCAATCAGTAATAACGGGCCTCTTTCCAGAAGTTCTAAAGAATCTGTGTGCTAATTATGAGTCACAGGCATAGGAGAGAAATCTAAACAGAAAACGTTTTACTTAGCTGTTCAATTGTTCCTAATGTTCTGTAGCTAATAAAATGTATGGGATTTTTTAAAACATTTTCTACAGCAATATTTGAAGTTGCTGTAGTATCACTTTTTTGAGTGGCATTTGAAAGCTGTAAGTAAACCAATGACAGAGAGAGTATTTTGTGGAATTTTATTTTTTAATTTAGTATGAAATTAACTATTCCTTTTGTTGTAGTCACAGAAAACATTTTTATTCATGGCGAAGCTTTTGGAATTCTATTGAACGCTTATGTTTTATTGCAGCTAATAAATGAAGAGACTGATCTACAGCTATCTTAATTTTGCATGTGTATCTCTCGCTTGTGAATGCTCTTCCAGATAGATCGTAAATTGTGTAAGCCATAATTTTACAATAATTATGTCATCAATTACACGTAGTTGTGGTAATTATTTTCAAATTATCTACGTTCCTTATTTCCTTGTCATGAAAGTAATTTTTATTATGTTTTAAGAATTTTTCAGAGGGCAAATGAGGGAAGTTGGATTCGGATTGTTCGATTACAAAACGACCCAAAGCTAGCCCTGATATTAATTTGCCGATCCCTTCTTTTACTTTATACTGGTCGTGCATCATCGAAGAATGACATCAGCCAACATACACATTAGCTTGATACAGCTCCAGTTTTAATTAT